>NC_134401.1:66084291-66381414 GCF_050003625.1 Haematobia irritans | reverse complement strand
AAAGTGGGGTTAGTATTTTGAACCTAAAAGTTTTTTAATGGATTCGTAATTTTTCTTCTTAACTGCATATATGTATATATGTATATATATATATATATATATATATATATATATATATATATATATATATATATATATATATATATATATATATATATATATATATATATATATATATATATATATATATATATATATATATATATATATATATATATATATATATATATATATATATATATATATGTATATATATATATATATATATATATATATATATATATATATATATATATATATATATATATATGTATATATATATATATATATATATATATATATATATATATATATATATATATATATATATATATATATATATATATATATATATATATATATATATATATATATATATATATATGCAGTTAAGAAGAAAAATTACGAATCCATTAAAAAACTTTGTCAAAATTTTGCAAAAAAAATAAATTGTGGGGCCCACTGATAATAAATTTTGCGGGAACTGTTTTGTAGAGTTTTACAAATTTAACCCAACATCGAAATCGGGTTAAAATTGCGGAGTTGACAACTAAAACAAAATTTCATACCCCCGAGGAGACCAAACAAATTTGCAAACTTAGAGGAAAACACCTCAGCTTTCACACACACACAAAAAATATGTTGATATCTTTATCCGTTTAAAAGTTGCAGAATTATTTCCAAAAAGAGCGATTTGGTACCACTGTGTATCGTTTGATATGTTCTATAGAAAGCTGTTGCAAATTTTGAAAATTTATCAATAGGGCTGTTTTTTTTTTTTGCACTGGATACAACATTTGTATGGGCTATCCAGAACATCGTTGCAGTGGTGTTCTATCCAGAACATCTCATCAGTGCAAGTGGCGCCGATCTTGCCAGATTGTGTTTTGATAAAGTGACGCTTCATCGATTCACAATAGCACTTTATTGTGACTAATTATCGAAATGAAATGAAATTCAAAGTGGTATAGTGAAATGTGGTACATGAAATTCAAAGTGGTATAGTGTCATAAATAATCGCAGCAGTAAATATTTATTACTAATTGGAGCATTTTATACATTAAAACTGCAAGATTTCACTTCTTTTCTGTGATTGTTTTTAAACAGCTAATGACAGTGTTGCATATTTTTGGAGATGTCCTGGATAAACGAGTACTCTGTTTTCTTTTAGTCCTTCACGGCTTAGGGTATCCAGTGCTAAAAGAAAACAGCCCTAATGAATGTTAAAATGAAACCTTTTTTTTGGTATATGTCTATATGAATTATTTCATTAGTGTCGGTAGGGGTTTCTGTTATTTGAAACTTTTGCGTGATATGAGCGCACCTAAAAAATTTCAAGTTATGATACCACGCAAAAAGATAAATATAATTTGTAAGATAATGTTCTTTTTTAATTTAATTGTAAGTCTTTTAATTTTTTTCTTTTTGCCATGTTTACAACTGATTTTCTACTATTGGTTAAAAAAATTTGTGTTTTAAATCTATTAACTACAGTGCCTAAGATAAAAATGTGGTCCCGGTTTTCTTCATTTTGAGAATGAAAAGTGTCCTTATCATTGTCATTATTATTGTACATTGAATCTACGTCATGTTTTATAAAATTTATTTCTCCAGAATCGTTATGAATTCTAATGAGGAATTCGAAAACATGATTATATTTACCTTTTATAATTTAGTTTTATATTGAAATCGCTTTGCTTATTTAACCACCTATATAGTCTAGGGTTCAATACCCTACTACTGCGAATAGATTAGACAAAATTTCAAACTCTACGCATATAAGTAGGGTAGAAAACCCTTTCGGTTGTTGAATAATTTTTGACTTTAATCTTACATATGTTATAGATTATTAATTCAACCGTCGAACGGAACGGACGTGTTGTTTTAATAGCGGATAAACTCATCGTAATAGGTACCTACTAAGAATTTCAAGTGTGGTGGGATATTAAGCCACCATGCAGCGAAATTCAAAGTCATCCACTGGGTTGATAACTTCAGGGCCCAGTGGACGGGTATCGACTGGAGTTATAAATTTGGGCAATGACCAAGAGTTAGGCCCAATTAGTCGACCAGTAGACGGGTCGACAGGTGGCGACACTCTGACAAGTCGAACTTTTTCTAAGGACATCAAAAGGAGGTAATCCCTCATGAAAGAGATTCAAGGAAGGCAGAAATGCTTTGTTTATCCTAAAGAAGTTAGGATCAGTCGACCCAAGCACGCTGTCGGCTAAACAAAGCGATTCCTTAAAATGGGCTCAAGGAATTCTTGAGACTGGAAAAAGGCAACGATCACCGCATGAGCTGCCGTCCTCCAAAAGGGATCAAAGATCGTTTGCCTCAGTTGCTAAAGACAGCCTTGTGATGGCTATCATTAATAAAGGAGCATTGGAAGGTATGGTTCCAAAGCAAAAATGGGGGAAATTGAGAATGCTCTGTCTGTCGTCTACTCACAGGTGCTGGAAAAGTTTCCCGGCCCAGATCCTCGACACCAAGAGGCTGGTTGGTATCAAGGACGATTTAAGCTAGTCGCATTTGAGGACCAGAGGTCTATAGAATGTTTTAAAGCTACTCTAGAGTTAGGATTCAGAAATGGACAAGCCTCTATCTGAATCAGAACTAAGCGGATCCTCTTGCGAAGTCGAGGGAGATACCAAAGTTGAAGACATGGATAGATACCGTATGCGTGAGGAGACTTCTACTGTCTCAGAACTCACCAAAGTTGAACCTATTCACCTTATTCCTGAAGTCGCCCTCGCCTTCGCTTTTTGTCGCTTTTCGTCAGTCGCCACTAATTGGTATTCCGTTCGTCGATATATTCTGCTATCGAAGAAAATCGGTATTCCTTGTGTCGCTTTTTATCGCCAACATCGTCGCTTTTTGTCGCCTTTAAATTTACCAGCGACGAGTTTAGTGTTTAATTTTTGAAGAAGTTTTTAAGACTTTATTAGTCGAACAATTGAAAAATAAATGTAAAAATGGAAATTGGTAAAAGGTAAAGTGACTAATCTTCAACAATTACAAAAAAATGGGAAAAAATCAGTATATGTAGTAGTTATGGTCATCACATTCAAATCACAGAAAAGAACACTGTACAATTAAAGTAAACGTGTTGATTTTCAATTCCATTTATTTTTAATAGAAATCCTCCAAGGCCAATGTATTTTATTTAGCACCAAACTTAGGTAACAATTGTGTCGAACTTTGAATGATCCTTGGACACGTGTCAACGTCGCTCCAATTGTATATGCCGGATGTTGTTATTGTCCTAATGTAGATATCTAAATCATTTCCCGAGTCAAATTTATCATTTATTTTGATTTTCCAAGTCAACCGTGGATTACAAACAAACAGCATTTTAAACTCAAATAATTAAAATCCAGTTTTGCACATCAGCTGATTGTTTTCATTCACGATGATCCTTGTGCCATTGATCTCAGCGTCGTCGCCATTTTTGTAGTTTTGGAAGCTTTAACTGTCGTCGAATATATATCCACTTTTTTCCGCGTCAAATTAAATATTTTTTCTTAATTTTCCGACTTAGAATTGCGTTAGAAATAAAAATATTTTAAACCGAAAAAATTAAAATTCTTTTTTTGCACATCAGCTGATTGTTTTCTAGTGATATCGGCCTTTTATTACCGAGTATTGTAATTGGTACAAAAAGTAATCGTCGTCGTCGCCACTTCGCAGGAATACCAAATGAATGACGAGACGACTTAAAAGCGACAGACGACAAAAAGCGACGGCGAGAGCGAGGGCGACTTCAGGAACAAGGGTGATGGTTATTGCGAGAGTCACCGAGATCTCTGAAGAGGACATTCTTGATGACTCGATTGAAGCAGCTGATGTGACGGTTGTTGAAAATCTCGATGGTCCTACGGATCCTCCAGACAAATCTTCATAATTGGATGCGCTGCCTTAAAAGTTCTCCTGATGAAAGGGGACATAGATATAGTTCATATTCAAGAACCATATGTTTATAGCATGGCTGAATAAGGAGGTTGAATCACGATAACAAAAACAACAAATTTCAATATGTTGTTTACAATTTTCAGAAGTCAAAATCAGCTGATAAAAGAATCGTATGGCATTGGTAAAAGTGGCAATTATTTATTCTTTCAATTGTCCTGAACAAAATAATTCAAATCAGAGAAAAATAAAGGTTCAAATTTAATTGCGTCACCTATGAGTGATTGTGAAGTGGATAATTCATCCGAGGAACGCCGATATGAGACAAATAAGACTATAATACCCACCAAAGTTAAGAATGAAAGTCAGTCAAATGGATCTTCGCCATCTATTAACAAAAACAGTTTATGATGCAGTCTAAAAACTGATGTGCGTGGTATTTTGGTTCTGTAATATGTTATCAAGATACTCAAGTCATCTTTGAACAATTCTCCAGCTATGAATGCGCCAGTTTGTTTGAGATGCATTTGCTATGCTGTGTCATTTGGAGAGATGCAATCACCATAAACATATGATTTTGACATCTTAAAATTTTGTCGAAATAAAAAGATTGTAATCATATGGGCCTATGATTTAACCTTCTTGTTCAGCCATGGTTTGTAGTAACAAAATATGTGAATTAAGTACTCCGGGGTTCAAACTATTGCAGTATACTGGTAATGATGTAATTCGAGCCTGTATAATTGCTAAAAACGAGCTTAACTTGTTTCTGTTTCCTTCAATGTGCAATGCAGACACTGTCGTTGCCAATTTAGAAATAGCCAAATGCAAATATTGGGTATCTTCGGTCTACATGGGACATGACAGGGAGATGCCTCCATGTGCCGTTAAGACCTTAGTGGAGGAGTCACTGAAAACAAAGACGAAACTCATTATGGGATGCGATGCGAATGCGCATCATAGTATATGGGGAAGTAGTGATACTAATGCAAGGGGAGAGTCGCTAATAGAGTTTATTTTGCGTACTAATCTGGTAGTTTGCAACAAGGGAGATGCCCCAACCTTTGTCACTAAAAACAGGCAAGAGGTTTCGGACATCACCTTGGCCTCGCAAGAACTGAATGACTCTGGACAGGATGATAGATATTTATCTTAGAACTAGCATCGATTCTAGTGTGTTCTCGAAACGACAGCATGCATACTCGAAGGAACTAGCATTACATGTGTTTATTACTCACAAGGTAAAGTTCTTTCCAATTAAAAGATTGTCCTTTTGTTTCTATAATTAACTTCAGGGTTTTGTTTGTTTATTCAGATAACTTAAATGTGATATGTACACTGGTAAATTCATTGGTAATGCAACAGGTAAGTACGTAGGTTGAATAAGTTACAAGGGTAAGTATAAAGTTTTACAATGTAAGTATAACTATAAAATTTCACAAGGTAAGTGTAAGGTTTCACAAGGTAAGTACAAAGATTCACTAGGGGATAGTTCTTTCACTATTTTGCTTTACAATGTGCAATATTCTAGGGTGCTGTGCAATAATTAGAGGTAAGTATTTTAATTGAGTTTTGGTTTTAACCTTTTTTTCTCTAGGTGTACGTATTTTAATGACCTTAGTTAAGTAAGTATTTGTAAATTGTTTTTTTTGTCCTCTTTTCACGGTGGTTGCAATATTTTTAATCGTTCTCGAATGCGTGTTTTATTTTTATTCAATAACTATTTTTTCTTTTGTAATCCTTAAATTTCACTGGCACGGGAGACATTCAATCGTGTTAAAAACTCGCTTATTACACATAACTATTCACTTATTCTTTTCTAACCGGCAAAAAACCGCAAACAAAAACAACACAAGGGCTGAATGCACACATACGTACTAAGGGCATCAGTCAAATAGGAAAGATGTGTTCAGTACGCATATGATCATCTGTACAATGGTGGTTACAAGTACTTCCAAGATAGGGTCTGAGTAGGGTCGGGTCGGTAGCTCGTCTGTTATAAGGGCATTTACTCTGAGGGCCCAAGTACTAGATGTCTTTCGAGGCATTAGGCGAAAAGTTGTGAATCGACGGCCTCTATGTTTAAAGGAACGAAGTCCAATGCGTCGAAATGTGGAGTATGCCATTCGGGACATCGTCGACGACTGATTAATGATAGCACGAATCGTAGTCCAACTATCTACTCCGTCTTCAGAGACCCGGACAGTGGCAGTGGGTACAAATACAAGATCCCATCGCAAGGGCGCCTCATTATCTTGGTGATCGACTTGGTTTTGTGGACTTGGCGCGTCGATTGACCCAAACAAGTGAGCGGGTCTTAGTGGGTCTTGAAGTTGAGGTGCCCCATGCAAAAGCGTATGATGACGCAAATGGCATTGGCGGCAACCAGCCAGCGAGGGACAATCTGGAGCAAGATGGCTGCGAGACAGTTCCGACAGTACCCCCGGCGCTCTACTGTCTCATAACGTTGCGACGGCGTTTTTTCTCGGAAGCGAGGACAGGAGCTCAGAGCATGGTCTTCCTGGCATATACCACAGGAATACTGCCAAGACGTGGGTCGTCCGCGCCAGTCAACATGTTCGCCTCGACGATTCACCGAATGTTGGTGCTGAGTGGGTCGTGGTATCTCAATTGTTCTAACCGCGCGATTTCTGCTGCACCTTTCCTCTTGCTGGTCCAACCGTGGTAAATAAGCTGCCATATCTGAAAGAAAATAGAGCTGCGAGTACCAACTTTTTTCGATTAAGTCTAGTCAGGCGGAAAATAGTTTGACCAATTTTGTCACGGGTCGGTTTATGATGCCACGCGCAGTTCGTATGTCAACAACGCGAATATTTTGGTCAATACCTGGATACGTTTTTTCTATTCGGCCCATCACCCAATCAGTAGGAGGAAATCTATCGTTCTTTATGACAACCAGATCATTTTCTTTAAGATTATCTTGTGGATATTTCCATTTAGTGCGACGGTGCAATTCTTTTAGGTATTCTGATTTCCACCTCATGCAAAAATACTGCGATATAATTTTTGGTCGTTGCCACCTATTTGCGAGAGTGATGTCCTGATATGAGATATCAGGCTCCGCTGGAGCCAACATCGATGTACCAATTAAAAAATGACCCGGTGTTAAGGGGGAAAGATCGTTTGGGTCATCGCTAGCTTTACTTAATGGCCTTGAACCACTGTGGTATCACAATGGACTGAATAGTCTAAGTGAGCCTGATACATCGGGCTGCCACATAACCTAACCTAACCTAATGGCCTTGAATTTAGGCACGCTTCTATGCGTGCTAATATAGTTGCCAATTCTTCGAAAGTGAAACTCATGCTTGGTATAAATTTACGCAAATGGGTTTTTAAAGAATTTACACCCGCCTCCCACAAACCGCCCATGTGGGGGGCGCCAGGGGGTAGAATTTCCAAACAAGATTATTATGTGAATATTGTAACAAGGTCTGGGATTGTAGCGATTTCAGAAATTCGAGGCGTTCCTTTTTGAGAAGTTCCGCAGCGCCTACAAAATTTTTACCATTGTCGGAATAAATACATGAGGGACAACCCCTTCGAGCAATGAAACGTGAGAAAGCCGCTAGAAAGGATTGTGTCGATAAATCGCTGGTTACCTCCAAATGAATGGCTTTTGTAGAAAAGCATATGAAAATACAGATATACCCCTTTGTTTTTTGGCAGACCCGAGTTTTATAGGTTTTTATATCGAAAGGCACTGCAAAATCAACGCCAGTATTAGTGAAAGGTCTCGAAGGCATTGTGCGCTCTGGAGGTAGCGATGCCATTATTTGTGATTGGGTGTGTCTTTTAAACAAAATACAAGTTTTACAATTGGGAATAACTTTTTTGACTAAAGGCTTCAACCTGAGTATCCAGAATTCAGATCTCAAACTTTGGGTCATTAATTGATTTCCCCCATGAATTGTAATTTTATGTGTAAACTCAACAAGAAGTTGCGTTAGGCGGGCATCATACGGTAAAAGTATAGGATGTCTTTCATTATAACTCAACACCGGCGATTGGACTAAGCGCCCTTTCGCCCGCATGACATCATGAGAGTCTAGAAACGGATTCATAGTCAACAAGTTGCTACTGGATGGAATTTTTACCTTTTGCTTTAAATCTGTGTATTCTTTGAGAAAATATTGTTTTTGAGTCAGAATTATTAAACGACGTTTAATCTCTTGAATTTCATCTGTTGTAATCTCGGTGGAAGAAATTCTCAAATGTGACCGATCTGCATCAGTGTTCCCCCAAAAGCGTAAAACATAGCTAAGAAGTCTATATGCTCGTGGTAGCGATGAAAATCTTTCTAAAGGGTCTTCGTATGTTGTCATTGCAAAAACTTTTACCGCCTTGGCTTCTAAGTTTGTATCTCCCCAGTCCTTGCCAGTTGGCCATCTATCTCTTGGCAATTTCAACCACTCTGGGCCATGCTACCATAGAGCGTGTGTTTTTAAGTCAGTTGGCGAACAGCCTCTACTTGCAATGGCGGCTGGGTTATGCTCGGAGTCTATATGCTTCCATGTGTCATTCCCAACATTTTCTAAAATTTCTGACACTCGATTTCCAACAAATGTACTCCACGCGCAAGGGGGTTTCTTCAACCATGCCAAAACTATCGTTGAATCAGTCCAAAAGTGTGTAGACAAACTCGGCTCCGTAAGCCCTTTCTGACGCGTCGCAAAACCCATGGATTTCCACTTGGGACGCAGGATTGAAATTAATCCATCGTGGAATTTTAACAATTCCTATAGCTTTACAATGTTTCACAAAATTTTGCCAGTTCAATAATGTAACAGTTTTTAAAGGGTCATTCCATTCTATTTTATCAAGCCATATTTGTTGCATGACTAACATTGCAACGACAATGACAGGTGCCAACCACCCACAAGGATCGAATAGCTTGGCAATGGCAGACAGAACCTCTCGTTTAGTGTAACTTTGTCTGACTTCCAAGACGGGTTGAGAAAAATTGAAGAAATCTCCTGATATATTCCACCTAATTCCTAGAGTCTTTGTAGCCGAGTCTTCTGAAAAATCTAACCAATTTACTGGCAGCAACTGTTCCGAGGGTAAATCTTGTATAACGTCTTTACAATTGGCTGTCCATTTCATTAGTTGAAAACCGGCGCCATCCAAAGCGGAAACCAGTTCTTTTCTGGATTTAATGGCATCTTCGATGCTATGTGCCCCTGCAAGGACATCATCAACATATAGATTTTCGCGTATTATTTGTGAGGCTAGTGGGTATTTGTCCGCCACATCTTCCGCAAGTTGAAGAAGTGTTCGGATTGCAAGAAACGGAGCACAGTTAACTCCGAAGGTTACTGTTAGAAGCTCATAATCTTCTAGTGGGTCTGTAGGAGACTTTCTAAATAATATTCGTTGATATCGTGTCTGACTCGGGTCGAGAAGAATTTGCCTGTACATCTTAGTGACATCAGCATTAAAGACGTATTTGAAAAATCTCCATTTCAAAATTTGTACAACAAGTTCCTGTTGAAGAATTGGCCCAGTAAACAAGTTGTCATTGAGGCTACGTTTGTTCGAGGTAGGGCAAGACGCGTTAAAAACCACCCGAAGTTTTGTTGTTAACCGATCAGGCTTAATCACCGCATGATGCGGCAAATAATAATTTGGAATATTTCCGATTTCTTGAGGAGATATTTTTCGCATATGTCCAAGTTCCAAGTATTCTAGAATTGCTTGATCGTATAGCATTTTTATGTCGGGGGTCTTCATTAGCTTCCGTTCCATTCGGAAGAATTGTGCCATCGCGATATTTCGTGAATTTCCTAACTCCTCACAATTTTTAAATGGCAGGGACACCATATATCTACCTTGTTCATTGCGCTTTATAGTCCTTTGAAAATTTAACTCGCAATAGGCATCATCTTCTGACCTTAAAATCTTTTTTGGGGTTTCCTCCACTTCCCAAAAACGAGTGAGAATATTTTCAATGGATACAGTATTATGTAGCGAAATTCTGTTTTCGTTAAAACTTCCTTGAATTAGAGGTCCACCAACTATCCACCCAAATACAGTGTGTTGGGCTAATAACGTGCCAATTGATTTCATAGGGGTCTCAATATCAAAAATTAGGGGTCCTATGTCCATGCCTATTAGGAGATCAACCGGCTGACTGATGTAAAATTTTGGATCTGCCAAATCAAGATTGGCAACATCCCTAAGTTGTGTTAAGTCTAAGTTTTGTGACGGTAAATTGGAAGGAAGGGTTTTTAAAACTGGAGCCCAGACTTCTAAACGGGAACTAGGGTCGAAGCGAGAACGTAAAGTAAATAGACAACCTTTGTGGAAGTTTCAGCCAACATCTGAGTAACTCCCGTAACATGTATTAAATTTCTTCTTGTTGTTAGACTCAATTTGTTCTTTAACTTTTCAGATATGAAAGTCGATTGTGATCCCGAATCAATTATGGCGCTCGCGTCGAACAATTGTCCGCGAGATTCAATTCGAACTAAAGCTGTGAAAAGTAATGTCCCCCTAGCGTGATACCCGTAAGATCGATTATCTTGGAGG
The DNA here is from genome assembly GCF_050003625.1 of Haematobia irritans. Lineage (NCBI taxonomy): Eukaryota > Metazoa > Arthropoda > Insecta > Diptera > Muscidae > Haematobia > Haematobia irritans. The sequence goes on along the minus strand of NC_134401.1, from coordinate 66,370,914 downwards.
GTCAAAGTTGTAACGTTGTTTTCCATTGTCGGAGTGGACTGTATTTGTGTCGTCAGAGCCGCAGCACTAGTGCTAGGTCTTACTACGTCTCTTGCTGAGTTCTGAACGCTAGGTTGGGTCTCGTTTCCTTTATGTAACATGGTGTTATGTTTCAAGTTACATTCTCGACACGTATATTTGCTTTTGCAGTCTTTAATGCCGTGGTTGGCAGACAAACAATTATAGCAAAGGTGAGAAATTTTGACAACGTGAATTCGATCATTTACAGTCTTCTCTATAAATTTCGGACAATCCCGAATAAAATGATTTTCCTTACAAAGAGGACAAATTTGTTTGTTTAAATTCGCATTTGTAGCAAATGACTTAGCATTGAGTTTATTCTTGTGCCCCGAATAATGTGTCTTGTGTGAAACATTAGTTTGAAAAGCATTGATGAATTTTCCTTTATCTTGCTTGTTTCGGATATCATCGTTTTTATGTGGATTTTGTTAATTGAAAACTGGTTTTATATTTCCCACTGACTCAAGAGTCTTGAATTTATGGATCAAAAAATGTCAAATTTATTCCAAGTTGGAAGAGTCTTACAATCATCCAATGAGTTCTCAAATTCTTCAAGAAATGATCGTGGTAATTTTGAAGAGCAGAGATAAATCAAGATTGGGTCCCATTCTTTTACCTGTACACCAAGGGTTTCTAAAGTTTGTATGCAAGTGTTCACTGTTCGTTGCAGCTTTTGAACTGAATGGCTCGAGTCAACAGAAACATTTGGCAAATTGCAAAGTGTCTTTAACTGTTCATTAACCTGCATTCTTTTGTTTTCATACCGATCTTTCAAATTGTTTGCACGCCAACGTAAACCCATCGTTAGTTAGTGGAACGTTAGAAATTATTTCCCTTGCCTCCCCCGATGTTTTTGGGTCAGGTGGAAAAGTTTCTCAACATTACTAAGACGAGAATTATTTATATAAATTGCAGAAAAAAGGTCGCGAAATGTTGGCCAAGCTGTATATCCTCCTCGGAATACATCCGTATCACAGGGAGGAAGTCTTAAAACTGGCGGGAATTCAATGTTGGTTGAAGGGGTCTCAATTGAGTATCTTTCTGTTTTTTCATTAGCGACCTGTTCTTTCAATGCGATTACATCAACATTTATCGAACTCAACACTCTCTTATAAGCCGCCATCGCCTCATTATAATGAGTCCGAAGTTTAACCTTGTCGATTGATTGTTCATCCCCTTGTGGGATATAATCACGACAGTCCAGATATGATTTTTTGACGCTTGTCCATAGGGTCTCAACCTCTACCCTCAAGGCTTCAAGTTCACGAATATTTTCGGTAGTCTTCGCAACAGCATATATGCTTTCAAAGTCATTTAAATCATTGACGCTATTCGCAAATTTCTCCCTGATTATCTTTTCCATGTTGTTTAACTTGCTTAAGATATCAATCTTAAGCCTAAATTTTGATGAAAATAAAACTTTGCAAAGATAAGCAAACGGGAAGTATATAATTTCGATCGTTAAACACTTCTTAAATTTACGTATAAACTTGAAGGTTTATGCTCAGATTCGTAAAGACATGAACTTGCCGTATAATGGAAGAAAGTTTGCGTCAAGTGACAAGTTCGATCATGAATTAGCGTGAAGATAACAAAAAAAGCACAAAAAAGCAATAAAGGATGCCAAAACAAAGTGTCATATCACGGAAACGAGAACTTAGTCGTAAAAAACCCACGGATCAAAAGTCAAGCAAGATTGTGTATATGACCAAAGTTTATAAAGGTTTTGAAACTTTCCGATATATGATCTTGAAACAATTTTGTTAATATTCTCGTTTACGAAAAATTGCCGATCAACCCAAAGGAGAAGAGTTAACCAATGACGATTTTATCATGCAGACGCAAGGCATATTAATTAATGGTAAAGTCACGAGCAAACGTGTGTACACCCCATGATATTTAGAAAGTCAAATTAAAATGACAGGTCACTTAAGTTGACATTTTGTGTAGGTGTAGTGTTGTTGTATTGTAACACAATGTAAATAAAAGCAATATTTATGTACACAAGGAATGTAAACAAACCCACTAAACGTAAACAAAGCCTTTGACAAGATGAATGTCGATATTAGTCACCTGATTGCATGACTTTACCTCTTTAATATGCCTTGATGCAGACGTATCACATTAAAATTCCACAAACCAATTTCATGAGAAGTTACACAGGTCAAATTTTACCAGCAGAATTACTTTCCAATCAATGCTTCAGAAACAAACAAAAAAAATATCTTCACACATGAATGCATGAAAATTGCAAAGGGTCGAGAGAATATTAAGAGATTCCTTGAGCAATTTCCAATGTATTAACAGGTTGTTGTCAACATAGATTTAGGTCACTTTGCTTTTTTTGCAGTGTATTGGCGATGTGATGCGAAAGAGAAAATTATTTATTTCCTTTTTTTTCGAAATGACTATTTCATAACATATTCGAACACCAAATTTTCGCTTTCAAATTCCAGAAACCGCCAGACCTATTTTTTTTCATAAAGTAACAGAGGGAGAGATTAAACCCCGATTAAATTATTTTCTAAATGAGTTTGATGAAATATTTCTTGTGTCACTTTTTAACTCCTTCTTGCTCGAAAGGATTTCAAAAATGTTTAACTGGGTCTAGGATCATAAATGTGTATCGAAATGGGTCAAACAATTTTCCATCAAAATATAAACGCAGGTCAAACATCCAAAACATACAGGGTCAAATTGCAATAACTTTTCATCAAACATTGTGGAGATTTCATGTTACATAACCCAGTATATTTCGTTCGCCTGTTGCGCCAAAATTCGAAAAACAACACTTGTACTCACTTTGTATGTAGATGTATTTATATATATATATATATGTGTGTGTGTGTGTGAAAAGTGTAATGGTATGTGTCCAATACTGGCTGTGGCTGAATTAAAAACCGCTACAACGGGATGCAAAAACTTTTCCAAAAAATTTCTAGAAAATTTTGTTTTGTAATTGTGTTAACGACCGTACCGCGTGGTTGATTATGTAATGTTGACACAAAATTTTTGTATGCACTTCAAGATAAGTATACTACTTTTTTCCCCAACTTTCCAAATTTCAATATTTTTTCAATATTTGCACAAATTTATTAAACACAATGTTTTCCCTTGATCTTGGCGAACCTCACAATGTTTTTGATAATTGAGTTTTACTTGCCCTCACTGGTTTTTATTTTTGTTATAAATGTCTCCTTTTTTCAAATTCGGTTATGAAGGTAAGTTTTTCTTCACAGGTAAGAATAAAATTTCTTTTATTTTATTTTACCCTTTTCAGCAGATTTTTTTTCCAAAACATCACTTTTCCTCTTGTTTTTGTAGTGTACGAAGTTTTTGGTAATATGAGCACTTTTTCGGCTTCGAAGGGACCAAATGTTTATTACTCACAAGGTAAAGTTCTTTCCAATTAAAAGATTGTCCTTTTGTTTCTATAATTAACTTCAGGGTTTTGTTTGTTTATTCGGATAACTTAAATGTGATATGTACACTGGTAAATTCATTGGTAATGCATCAGGTAAGTACACGGTTGAAAAAGACTGTTTTTCATATGTTTGGCTACAAACATTATATGTTTGGAACACAAATTTTTAAACACAATATTTTTGAGTGCAAGCATATAATGTTCATAAACTAGCATAACATGTTTGGGACATATATGTTAATATGTTAGAACATATTATGTTTGGGACATAAAATGTTTGTAAATATAATATGCTTGAATGCAAACATATATTAATTTAGAAATAGCCTATAAACATATATGTGTTTAGTAGCTTGGAGCTATTTAACAGGGAGCGATATTGAATTAAGTTGGTGGTTGTTGCTTGTTATTACAAAATTAACATTTTATTTTTCCTTGGGCAATTGATCAGCTACTTCTTTGATCCTTACAAACTGTGTGGTCCGCTGTTCGAATCCCCGTCCGGCAAAAGGTAAAATTAAAATAAAATAAAAAATCATAAAATTGAATAATTTCTTCTACAATGTTTGTATTACAGAAAAAGGTGCTAAGAACTAAAAAATCTCGTGGAAGTGAGAAAGATGTCGGGGAATTTACAATTGGTCAGAAACAAAATTTTGAGCATTCAGGTCGAAAACCTTTGTTGTTAGCACCTATATTACCTGTTTATTTTCATAATTCATTATGATTGTAAATATATAAATAAATAAATAAAATTTTGAGCACAATATTGTTTGGGAGAATTTTTTTTAAGCATATAATATTTTTGGGTGCAAAATGCTTCCAAACATATTATATGGTCACATAATAACATATCGTTTTTTGGAAGATAACATTATTGAATTTGGATGGAAAAATACAAAATGTTTGGAACTTAGACTACCCAAACATATATTGTTTAGACCAATATGCTTTCAAACATATTATATATTGGTAGAGATCAAACATATAAATGTGTGGGCAATACCCAAAAATGTATATGCTTGAAGCAAAATATGTTTGGGAGTATATGTTACAGAAGCGATTTTTTGTGAGGGTGTAGGTAGGTTGAATAAGTTACAAGGGTAAGGGCCAGTTTCTCAATGTCTTGTTATTATTTGTCGTGACCAAAGACTTTGTAATTATAACAAGATGTCCAAATTGCCTCTTGTTCTTGAATAGATAAAAGTGCACGACTTTAGGTTCACACACGTTCGTTATCTATTTTGCTTGTTCGAAGGTTTCTTTGCAACATTTTCTCCAATTCCTCTTTAAAATTGTATTCGTAACAATCATGTGCCTAAATAGCTGTGTTCGGGGGACCAATAATGTACAATAATTTGTGACTCTAAAATTTTTCGTTTAGACAAAAACACGAACAAAAAGAGATAAAAAAACAACAATTGACAAATAAAGAAGTTAAAAGAGGGAAACATTTTGAATTGGCCGCTACGACGGGCGTGTTTCCAAAATTAAAACTGTAAAGTAAAAATTCCTATTTTCTCAGAAAAACTGTAGAAAACTTAACGTAGAAAGAACACCGGGGAGCGTAATAGACATATCTTAATGATTTAATGACTTAAGGTGCGTATTAAGTTCCAGTTTAGCCGTTAAAATTGCCATTTTTATCGTCATATAATTATAAATAAACCATATTAGTCATTATGTCTTATATGGCAATGTAATTTGTAAAGATACGGTACCAATAAATACTCAACAAAATAAAAATAAACACAATTTACTTGAAGTAATTTCTTTTGGCATAAATGTTGAATGAAAAGAGTGCAGAAACAGGCCTATTAACCAAATTGAAAATTCTTCATTTTCTTTTCTTTTTTAGATTCGTAACATCATACCCATTTTTTCCCAACTCTCTCATACATGTATGAACCTAAACTCATGAGCCTATTAGAAAAAAAGGGGAAGAATTTAGATATCTTGGGAAATCAGATAATCTTTGGTCGTGACGATAAAACAGCTGATCCCATACAAAAATTTTACTAGCCGGAGGTCTATCCACCGGTTAAAATTAATCGGAGGATGAGAAACTGGCCATAAGTATAAAGTTTTACAATGTAAGTATAACTATAAAATTTCACAAGGTAAGTGTAAGGTTTCACAAGGTAAGTACAAAGATTCACTACACGGATAAAAAAGACTGTTTTTCATATGTTTGGCTATAAACATTATATGTTTGGAACACAAATTTTTAAACACAATATTTTTGAGTGCAAGCATATAATGTTCATAAACTAGCATAACATGTTTGGGACATCTATGTTAATATGTTAGAACATATTATGTTTGGGACATAAAATGTTTGTAAATATAATATGCTTGGATGCAAACATATATTAATTTAGAAATAGCCTATAAACATATATGTGTTTAGTAGCTTGGAGCTATTTAACAGGGAGCGATATTGAATTAAGTTGGTGGTTGTTGCTTGTTATTACAAAATTAACATTTTATTTTTCCTTGGGCAATTGATCAGCTACTTCTTTGATCCTTACAAACTGTGTGGTCCGCTGTTCGAATCCCCGTCCGGCAAAAGGTAAATTTAAAATAAAAAAAATCATAAAATTGAATAATTTCTTCTACAATGTTTGTATTGCAGAAAAAGGTGCTAAGAACTAAAAAATCTCGTGGAAGTGAGAAAGATGTGGGGGAATATACAATTAGGCAGAAACAAAATTTTGAGCATTCAGGTCGAAAACCTATGTTGTTAGCACCTATATTACTTGTTTATTTTCATAATTCATTATGATTGTAAATATATAAATAAATAAATAAAATTTTGAGCACAATATTGTTTGGGAGATTTTTTTTAAGCATATAATATTTTTGGGTGCAAAATGCTTCCAAACATATTATATGTTCACATAATAACATATTGTTTTTTGGAAGACAACATTATTGAATTTGGATGCAAAAATACAAAATGTTTGGAACTTAGCCTGCCCAAACATATATTGTTTAGACCAATATGCTTTCAAACATATCATATATTTGAAGAGATCAAACATATAAATGTTTGGGCAATACCCAAAAATGTATATGCTTGAAGCAAAATATGTTTGGGAGTATATGTTACAGAGGCGATTTTTTGTGTGGGTGTAGGGGATAGTTCTTTCACTATTTTGCTTTACAATGTGCAATATTCTAGGGTGCTGTGCAATAATTAGAGGTAAGTATTTTAATTGAGTTTTGGTTTTAACCTTTTTTTCTCTAGGTGTACGTATTTTAATGACCTTAGTTAAGTAAGTATTTGTAAATTGTTTTTTTTTTTGTCCTCTTTTCACGGTGGTTGCAATATTTTTAATCGTTCTCGAATGCGTGTTTTATTTTTATTCAATAACTATTTTTTCTTTTGTAATCCTTAAATTTCACTGGCACGGGAGACATTCAATCGTGTTAAAAACTCGCTTATTACACATAACTATTCACTTATTCTTTTCTAACCGGCAAAAAACCGCAAACAAAAACAACACAAGGGCTGAATGCACACATACGTACTAAGGGCATCAGTCAAATAGGAAAGATGTGTTCAGTACGCATATGATCATCTGTACAATGGTGGTTACAAGTAATTATATACCCTTTCCACTTTGTTCTAGGAATGATTATAATATCAACGATAAACAACATGAACTAGTCAGCTTTATTGAAAGCTCACTATCTGTCAAAGAATACACAATCGTGGCGTTTCTAGACATCGAAGGGGCGTTCAATAATGTCCATCCGAGCTCGATATTAAATGGACTGACAACTCTGAATATTGATCCATGTATACTTAGGCTGTTTGACGAACTGCTAATGAAGAGACGTATTTCAGCCACACTAGGACAAGCAAACATACAAAGGTATGTGAACAGAGGCACTCCCCAAGGAGGAGTTCTATCACCTCTTCTTTGGAATGTTGCTATAAATAACCTTCTGGTTAACCTAGAAAAAGGATAAAAGTGGTAGCATACGCAGATGATGTGGCTCTGGCAGTCAGGGGAAAATTCCCATCCATAATCAGAGATATTATTCAGAGCGCCCTTCGGATGACTGAGAAATGGGCGAAAGACAATGGTCTTGGGGTAAATCCTGCAAAGACAGAATTAGTCATGTACTGCAAAGATCGCAAAACTCCCACGGTTAGGCCTATTTCCTTAGGGGGTATTGAAATTCTCTTTGGTGAGTGTGCAAAATACATACCTTGGCGTTATTTTGGACAGGAAGCTGAACTTTAAACTTAATATTGAAGAAAGGGCGAGAAAAGCAACGGTAGCTTTGTACTCGTGCAAAAAGGCAATAGGAAAAAAGTGGGGACTAAAACCAAAAATTGTGAATTGGCTATACACGGCAGTGGTTAGACCTATAATGCTATATGGCGTTGTAGTCTGGTGGCTGGCACTTCAGAAATCGACTTGTTTAGATAAAGTTCAGCGTATGGCGTGTTTGTGTATTTCAGGCGCATTCAGCAAGACAGGAACAAATTCCCTTAATGTCATGCTGCATCTATTGCCTTTAGACATTTTGGCCAAACAGTCAGCTGCAATAACGGCTGTGCGGTTGCGCGAGCTATCACAGTGGTCGGAAAAAAAGTTACGGTCACAGTTCGGTTCTCAAAATAATGCCAGATGTGACTAACGTAGTGGATTACACTTTGGCGAGTCCACTTCTCGACAAAAAGTTTGAGACTCTAATCCCCAACAGTGAGGCGTGGTGCACACAGACCCCGGGGAATAAAGAATATATAGATTTCTACACTGATGGCTCCAAATTGGATGGACAAGTGGGGTTCGGAGTATATTCTAATGATCTGGAACTTCGAATAGCGAAAAGATTACCTAATCACTGTAGTATATTTCAGGCTGAAATGCCCCTAGTTACCTGTAAGCTCATGCTGCGTGAGAAAGCTGTTATGATGACAAATGTTCGATGGGAGAATTGCAAGGGTTGTAACGACACCAAGCAAATATGGCCCCATTTCAACTTAAACCGCACACTAGATATGCTAATGTTCTCGAGACGTCAGATATCACTCCTGATATCTGCTATAACGGGTCGCTGCCTGGTAGGCGATTTTGCAAAAACTATTGGTGCGAAGTATAATGACTATTGTATGAGCTGCCATGATGCGGAGGAAAAAGAATCAATTAAACACCTCTTGTGTGAGTGTCCTGCATTTTGTGTAAAGCGCAAGCAACTTTTAGGAGCATATAGCTTCACGGATCTGGAAAACGTTAACTTAAGCTAATGTTTTTGGAACAATCTGGTTGGTTCAACGAAGAAATAATCGAGAAGGTTCAGCGGTTAAAACTAGAAGTGGCCATATGTAATAGGAATTTTTAGATAATGTGGTATTACAATGGACTGAATAGTCTAAGTGAGCCTGAATCTTAATCAGGCTGCCACTTTAACCTAACCTAAGATGGGTGCCGCATTTGTTAACAGTCGACCAAAAACGCATAAGAATGAATATTTCTCAAGCATTTTTGCATCGTTTTAAGCTAAATGAAATGGATTTTAAGCGTGGTTTCATAACTGTTGGTGAGACATGGATCCACCACTATACTCCAGAGACAAAAGAACATTCCAAACAATGGACTGAAGCTGGAGGAAGTGCCCCAAAGAAGGCAAAAACAATTCAATCGGCTGGTAAAGTTATGTCAACGTTTTTGTGGGACTTCAAAGGTATTTTATTGATTGACCATCTGCAAAAGGGTAAAACAATAAATTCAGAGTACTATTGCAAGCTTTTGGATCAATTAAATGTACAAATTCGAGAAAAACGTCCTGGCTTACAACACAAAAAAAATAATTGTTCATCAAGACAACGCACCAGCGCACAAGAGTGTTTTAACAATGGCTAAAATCAACGAATTAAAGTACGAGTTGCTTGACCACCCACCTTATTCTCCTGATTTAGCTCACAGTGACTTGTTCCCAAATCTAAAAAAGATCCTTGCTGGCTAGCGTTTTCTTCAAATGAAGATGCAATTACACTTGTAAACCACTATTTTGAAGACCTAACTATTCTCTTTCATTGATAGGCTAAGAAGTTTTCGAACCGCCCTCGTACAAAAACCTAATCATTTCTCCATGCAAAGTTTTTCTCCCAATTCTGCTCCCTGTCGCAATTCAGGCACTGCATCCCATAGACATTATAATACATAGATGATCCACTATTCTCTTTAAAGAAATGTGTCAGTTCCAAAAATTAATTTTCTGACATTTCGTTTTGATTTTTTCGTAAAGAGTCAGTCCCAAATATTAATTTTCGTGCATTTTCTTTTGTGTTGTTCGTAAAGAGCAATGCTGGTCAAAATTAAATTTCGTATTTTCGCGGGTTTGGTCACAATTTTTTGTTCAAATATGAACTTTTAATATATTAATTTATTTATAAATCCTCTGGTGCATCATAAACGGTCTAATTTTGTGTAAAATTGGCAAACTACAAAAAGGAAAACGAAAGAGATTGTAAGCGTGCTCTTATTTTTCTCGTTTATTCTTAATCTTCGGAACTGTCAAACATAGTTTGACACCCATGGCTCATCTATGTATTATAATGTCTATCTTGCAGGCCTTTGGTGGGTATTAACAGCTTGTTTCTGTATGTCGAACGAGCTCTATCGATCGACCGAAATGCGTAAAAACAGCTGATTTTTGGTTATAAATTCAGCTGTTTGTTTCCATTTCAGTCGATCGATAGAGCTCGATCGACATACAGAAACAGCCTGTAAGTTCGAGTTTAAGGTGAGCATTACGTTCAAGTTTAATGTGGGTATTAAGGTGAGTACTATGTTCGGTTTTTTCACCAAAATTCTAAATTAAAAGTACAAAAATATTTATGAAGACTATTATATTTTTATCAAGTCTTATCATAATAATAATGGATGGAAAAGATCCAATGAATTGATTGATAATCATTTTATATTTCTAAATTAATTAATTAAGAAAAGTAACCGTGAAAAAAGCAGGGTTTCAGCTTGAAAACTGAACATAGTACTCAGCTTTATGCTCGAGTTAAAAACGCATAAAAAAAGGAATAGCCCAAAGCAAATTTTCACAAAGTTTGTATTCCTTAAACTGGATTATTAAAGAAAGGTAATCGTGAAAAAATGACTTTAGCGGCTAAAGGTGAGTATTAAGTTCGAGTTTAGCCGCTAAAGTGAATACTAAATCAGCAAGAAAAGTCATAAAATTATACATAGTTGTTGCAAATTTTATTATAACTTGATGGGGAATAGCCCAAAGCAAATTTTCGTAAAGTTTGTTTTCCTTAAAGTGGATTAATTCAGAAAAGTAATCGTAAAAAAATTGCGATTTTAGCGGCTAAACTCGAACTTAATACCCACCTTAAAGGTGAGTATTAAGTTCGAGTTTAGCCGCTAATTTTCACTAAAGTGAAAACTAAATCAGTAAAACAAGTCATAAAATTATACATATTTGTTGAAGATTTCATTATAACTTGATGGGGAATATCCCAAAGCAAATTTTCACAAAGTTTGTATTCCTTAAAATGGATTATTAAAGAAAAGTAATTGTTCAAAGTTCATTTGAACAGGGGATTCACACATATGGGTTCCACTGTGGATTCATACGTGTGGGTTCCACTGTACATGGCGGACAACTTCATTTCTCGAAATTTCCTTTTGTCCTTCATTTGTTTATTTGGAATGTTTGGAATAATGATTGGAAAAACTCCGTTTAATGGGAAGATTCCAAACAATGACAAATGATCAAATGAAGTTAGTTGAATCTCGCGCGTCGTCCAACTAAAATCGTTTTCCCACGTTCTGCTCCCCCCGTCAAGTAAAATATCGTGAAGTGCCCTTGTGTTATGAATTTATATATTTTTTACAATAAACATTTAGTGAACAAACAACAGAAATAAAACAAAGATTTTCTAGGAAGACGTTTATACAAAGTGACCCAACAAACATAAACGAAAGTGATGGACACCTACAACAACGAAGTGAAAGTGCTGGACACAACCAAAGACACATAAATAATCTAATCTAAAACTAATTAATCTAAATCTATTTTGAATTGAACCTAAACCTACGATTATTTCTAATATTGCACAAGTTTAACCTAAATCTACGACTATATCTAATATTGCACAAGTTCTTTTATATTGCACATTGAATTTTTTATCACAATGAATTATTGCACTTTGAATTGTTATTGTTAATAATGAATAATGAATTTTCTAACAATTATAAGTGAATAATTTTAAGTAATTTACTCAATAAAAATTTGTAAATATTGAACCGAATTTTTATATATCGTCTTCTCATTTGAAAGGCAAAAAATAGGAATTAGATTGAGCGCTAAACATTTGGTCCATTGCGAACCGGATCAAAAGTGTGTTTTTTAAATTGTTAAAAAACGTATCTCAAAAAAGAAATTAATACCAGTGACCCAATTTGTGACCGAGTTTGTTTTTGTCTTTTCCTTCATTTAATAAATTTCAAATTTATAAAATTTAATAATAGTGAAAAACAATAACAAATGTATGTGCAGTGATCATTTGTGTAATAAAAAGTACAAGTGCAAGTGCGACAGACATACGTGTACAAGTAAACCATCCAAAATAAGGGTGGGTTACATACAACCGTACATACAAACAATACTAAATGCATTAAATTGCAATATTTAAGTGTTTGTTGATATAAAAAGTTATTGTGGAAAAAATAATAGACAAAAAGTTAATTTGTTTGATATTTTGATTTGTTTAATTTGTGGTGGTATTTATTGAAAAAATTACAAAAAACAATTAAATAATATTCCAAGAAATTGGTGGAAAAGAAACAATTGAGAATATACATACAAACAAGTGACAGTGACAATTGACATAAAACACAAGCCGACCACTAACAAATTAGAACCAATAACAACAACAGGGTGCAACAAAGAAAATAAAACAAATTAAAATAATTAAAAATTTACAAACTATAGTGTCGTTGGTTTTTTGTGAACAATTAAAAAATCAAATCAAAATTTGATATCAAACAAAAAATGTGTGTGTGAATGTGCACAGTGGGCCACAGAGACAAAAAAGTGAAATACTAATAATAATTTGTTTAAAATTGTTTTTGGTTAATAATTTGTGACAGTGAAAAAAGAAAAATTTGTTAATAGCAAATTGTGACACCGTCAAAAAATTTACCGTGCAACTTGGAAAGAATTATAATAATTTGGAAAAAAAATTTTAGTTCGCGTTTTCATATCTTTTAATCAATTTGATTTTTTTTTGTAAAAATTTCATATCAAACCCAAGTTTAACGATAAATTTTTCGACACTAAAATAAAAAATTTTTATTAATTGTGCATTTTTCAAAACCCAAATTATTTCGGTACGGTCGGATAATTATTAACAACAATAAACTTTTGGAAAAACTGTACGTTTGAACCTTGGACATTAAAAATTACCGCAATAACGGTCAATTTCCAACGTACAATAAAAAACTAAAGCTAAAGCAAAATTCAAAAGACAAAAAAAAAAATCCAATCGACCCAAAGCCAGCAATAAAATTTAAATCAACAACAACACAAACGACGCTCAAAAAGGCGCAAACAGGTAACAACAACAATCCCAGACCCACAAAAAATACATCGCAAAGTGAGTACCAATACAGCTTCTTTTTTAATATTTATTTCCATTCAATTTTTCGAAAACAATTTAATAATATAAAATTTAATTTTTCGCGAAAGGTTTTAAAATTTTCGGTGTACATTTTTTTTTATAAAACTTTTCATCTTCGTGAAAATTTTAAAAATTTGTTTCATAATTTTTTAATCAAAAAAAAAAAATTGATTAAATTTCTATTTTATTATTTCTTTATATATAATTTTAAAATTTTGTTTTCGCTTATAAATCTAGCTTTGACTCAATATCAAATTCTGACCCTTAATTGACCCGGGGTTTTTTTGTCGTGGTGGGAATTTATAAACAATTCTTTTTGACCCAATTAAAAAATACGATTTGTCGAATTGACCCGGGGGATTTTCATCGTTGTGGTTGGGTTTAAGGGAAGTGACCCGAATTTTTCTTCTGGGAAAATTTAACGAATCTAACCCATTCTTTGAAAACAAGAATTTACTTTGGAATTGAAAACAATTTATTGAAAAATTAAAGTGATTATTTTCTGATTGTCTAATGTGATTTGTGGGAATTCTGGGAATTGATATTTGGAAAAATTCTAGTTCTTTTTCGGTGAAAAAGAAATTCATAAAGTTAAAAAAAAAAAAAAATATTAATTATCTGTCAAAAAAAAAAAGTAAAAGTTAAACAAAAAGATATTACGATTTAAATTTCATAATAATTCAAAAAATTTTTTTTTTTTTTACCGTTCAATTGTTTTCAAAATTTAAGGAAAAGTAAAGGTTTAAAGTTTATCGGTCTCAGCACAATTTTTTTGGAAAGCAAAATATAAAATAAAATTTTGATTGCACTTTGAAATTCATGATATACGTTTAAATCGATATTTTGAAAATAATTATCGAAAATTAACTGTCAATTTTACACTTTTTATAATAAATTTAATTTTTTTTGATAAACGAACTAAATATAAATTTAAACGAGAATGAGTTTTTTTATATAATTGTCGTAAATCAGTCTTTACTCGTATTTTATATTATTGTTGTTGTGAAAACATATTATTGCTGGTCGAAGCTTATCGAAATTACATTTTTTCTGTGACCCAACTACAAGTTGGCTGAAAAACTATTTTGTGTGTGATTTGCTATTGTAAAAACCTATTATTGCTGGTCGAAGCTTATCGAAATTACATTTTTTCTGTGACCCAACTACAAGTTGGATGAAAAACTAATTTGTGCACATTGTTGTTATCTTGGTGACCCGATACCTAAAAATACTTAAGCGTTTGTTAGCGAATCTGTCCGAATTGGATTATTTCGCTGGGAAAATATCTGTATATCTGGAATTGAATTTTTTTTACACATTCTTTTTTCTCGTTTCATAAATCTCGTTGGTTTCGTGTTTGTGACCCAAACATTTTTTGAATACTTGACCCTGGGAACAAATTTGGCTAGGTTTTGAAAGGAAATAGTTGTTGCAGAAAACTCTTCTTTTCTGAAATACGAACTTCTTTCTTTCTAGTAGTGGGATAATAATTTGACTTGGAACATTTGACTGGATCAAAGGTTATTTAAGAACGAATTATAATGGCGAAAATCCTAGCAGAACGATTTGCTAATTGCGTGAATGATCTAATTGACATTGAGAGCATTTGTTCTATTAAGGCTGTCAGTGAAGATCTTCACTCTTTACAAACTTCCCGGGTTGAACTCGATTCTTTGTGGGATAATGTAAAGCGCTCTTATCTCGAATGTCGAGATAGAGTTCCTACAGAAAGCGAAACACCAATCGACAAAAATAAGTTACGTGATCGTTATAAAGATGCTCTCGACTGTTATAAAAAATGTCTTAGTGTGCTGAATGTTGAAATAATTGATCGCACGGAAAAACAGAAAGAAGAGCAATTGACCCGAGATGCAGAAATAAAGAAACGCAATTCTTTAGATGATGATATGACCCCTACATTACGCTTACCCCCTTGCGAAGCAGATGTATTTAAAGGAGGGTATCGCGAATGGCCCACCTTTAGAGATTTATTCTCCGCTATTTATATAAATAATTCCAAATTGAGCAAAGTAGAAAAACTATTTCATTTGACCCAAAAGACAGCGGGAGAAGCTCGTGAAGTAATAAGTAATGTGCCTTTAACCAACGAGGGGTTTGACATTGCGTGGAGAAATTTAGTAAATCGGTATGAAAACAAACGCATGCAAGTAAATGAACAGCTCAAGACACTTTTTAATTTGCCTACTGTTTCGATTGACGTCGCATCATCAGTTCAAAAATTACAGAGAACTGTCACTAGTTGCACTCAAACATTAGAGGCCCTACAGGTAAAAACGGGGGAGTGGGACCCAATACTAGTTTATATAGTGTCAACTAAACTTCCTAGAACATTTTTGCAAGAATTTGAGAGCAACCTTGAAGATTGTTCCATTCTTCCTACTTGGAATAACTTGAACGAATTTTTAACTCATAAGTTTAAAACGTTGGAGTCTGTAGGAAACATAAAACCCCAATTTGTAAAGCCCAATCAGCCTAGATCTGATTTTGAAAAAAGGGATAGACGGGTAAATAGTTTCCAGACTAATGTCTTTCAAAAACCTAAGGGGACTAATCCTAAACTCAACTACAATTCACAATCTAACAAAACATCAAATCAGAAAACAAGCCAAATAATTTGTGTAATTTGTAAAGCGAAACATTATTTGCGGGATTGTCCGCAATTTCTAGAAAAAACTCCAAACGATCGTATCCATATAGTAAAAGTTAATCATCTTTGTTACAACTGTCTCTTTGCTGATCATGGAGTTCGGGAATGTAAAAGTCGTTATAGTTGTAGGGAATGTAATCAAAGACACCATAGTTTGTTACATAAGGGTAACGAGACCCATAACCCTACAAAGACCCATAGCATCCGAGACGCAGCACAACCTAGTACAAGTGCTGCAGCTCTCACCACATTAGTTCATACCGGTAGACAGGAAGTACAACCTAGCGCAAGTGCTACTGTTCCTACCAATCTAGTCGAGACGGTTAGAGAGTACGTGCGACCTAGTACCAGTGCGGCTGCTCTAACCACCCTAGCGCAATCGTCATCACCTAATATACAGTCCACACCTAGTATTGAGACTCCTAGTATAACGACACTGACACTTCAAGAAAATATTCCCAATTCGCAGCCTCGAGAAACGCTTTTGTTCACTGCTATGGTACAAATCAAGTCGAAGGGACAGAGATATGATGTCAGGGCTATCATTGACCCTGGATCACAATCAACTTTTATTTCTGAAAAAATAAAAAATAAATTACAATTACCTACAGTAAAGAACTTAGTACATGTAACCGGTTTAAGCGAAACCATTTCGGAAACTTCTACCAAAGCTTGTGTGTTCAAACTTTGTTCACGTGTTGACCCTACGTTTAATTTAGAAGTATGGGCGCCCGTCTTGAAAAATCTACCCTCAAGCTTACCGACACGTAATTTGCAATCATGTCAATTTGAGGACATTCGGAATTTAGATTTAGCAGACCCTCGATTCTTTGAAAGTCGATCGGTTGATATGCTAATTGGCTTGGACATTGGACCATTCATATATTCAACGGGGGTACCTATGAAATCAATAGACTCGATGATAGCACAGAGCACTGTTTTCGGATGGGTAATTGGTGGACCCATCGTACAAGATAGGCATCACAAAAATCAGATTACACTTTATAGCGCAACTTCAATTGAAAAAATAATCACACGTTTTTGGGAGGTGGAGGAAACCCCAAAAAAGATTTTGAGGTCAAGTGAAGACCACTTTTGTGAAGAAAACTTCAAAAATACAACTCGTCGAAATGGCGAAGGGCGGTACATCGTAACACTGCCATTCAAATCTTGTACAGAACTTGGAAATTCAAGAAATATTGCCATGGCGCAATTTAATCGCATGGAAAAGAAATTATTAAAGGACCCTGAAGTTAAAAAACAATATGACTCAGCAATTTTAGAATATTTGGAGTTAGGGCATATGCGAAAAGTGCAGACCCATGAAATCACAAAAACTCCACATTATTACTTACCGCATCATGCGGTTATAAAACCAGACAGAGTGACCACAAAACTTCGTGTGGTTTTTAACGCGTCGAGTCCCACTTCCAATAAGAAAAGTTTAAATGATATTCTCCACACTGGACCCGTCCTTCAGCAAGATTTAGTTTTGCAAATTTTGAAATGGAGATTTTTTAAATACGTGTTTAACGCGGACATTACAAAAATGTACCGTCAAATAATGATTGATCCAAATCAAGCCCCTTTTCAAAGAATTCTTTTTAGAAAATCTCCAGAACAACCAGTGGAAGATTTTGAGCTATTGACAGTAACATTCGGAATTAATTGCGCGCCGTTCTTAGCAATTCGTACCCTACTACAACTGGCTGAAGATGTAAAAAATAAATATCCCTTAGGGGCGAAAATCATTAGGGAAAACTTATACGTTGATGACGTGCTAGCTGGAGCTCACACTCGAGAGGATGCAATTGTTTCTCGAAATGAGTTGATCACAGCATTAACTTCAGCCGGGTTTGAACTTAGAAAGTGGACCTCAAATGACCCATTTCTGCTAAAAGATTTAGACCCTGATATTCTTTTACCAATAAATTGGCTAGATCTCTCAGAGGATTCTTCAACAAAAACATTAGGTATACGTTGGAACGTAAAAGGGGACAATTTCACATTTAAAGCTCCAATTGTCACAGAAAATGAATTGTGTACCAAACGCGATGTACTCTCTACAATAGCACGATTCTTTGATCCCTGTGGTTGGTTGGCCCCAGTTATAGTAGTTGCGAAATTAGTTATGCAACAAATTTGGTTAGATCAGATAGGTTGGGATGACCCGTTGAAACCCATGACCCGAATGAACTGGAAGAGTTTTGTAAAGAATACACCATGCATAGACACAATTTCCATACCTAGATGGATACAATTTTCTCCCTCCAGTAAGGTCGAGATACATGGGTTCTGCGACGCCTCAGAAAGCGCATATGCTGCGGCACTTTATATCAGGATTGAACATAAAGATAAAATATACACTTCGTTATTAGCGGCCAAGACTCGTGTAGCCCCAATTAAGAAAATATCTTTACCGCGATTGGAATTATGTGGGGCAGTAATGTTAGCAAAGTTGTCTAATGCCGTAGTCCCTAGCTTGCAAATTACAAATTTTAAAATTTACTTCTGGACAGACTCAACAATCGTTCTTGCTTGGCTTAAAAAACCACCTTGCTCATGGAGTACCTTTGTAGGCAACAGAGTTTCTGACATACTTGAATATGTAGGTAACGAAAATTGGAATCATGTTGATTCAGAAAACAATCCAGCTGATGTTGCAAGTCGCGGTTGTACTCCAAATGAACTACAAAATCACGAGTTGTGGTGGACGGGACCCCAGTGGCTCAAATTGCCCAAAGACCGTTGGCCACATAAAGAAGTTAACAACGACACAACTTTAGAGGCCAAACCAATTAAAGTTCTAACAACGACAACTGTAGAAGACCCCTTACTGCGGTTTTCGTCACTTTCTCGCGCATACAGAGTTTTGGCATATGTTCTTCGTTTTTGGCGAAACACGGGTGCAAATCGAACTCAATACCGTATATCATCCCTTGAAATCACTAGTAAGGAAATACAAGATATTAAGACTCGTCTTATAGTTTGTACACAAAAGAATTACTTTCGGGAAGAATACATGGCCCTCTCTCAAAAGAAACGTATATCAAGTAACAGTCATCTCCTACCGTTGAACCCATTCATTGATTCCAAGGGTATAATTAGGTCTAATGGACGCCTCGATCAGTCACCAGCTCTTAGCTATAACGAACGACACCCAATACTTTTACCTCATGAATCTCGCTTCTCACATTTGTATGTTGAATTTGTTCATAAAGTTACCTTGCACGGAGGGAACCAGCTCATGACCCGAGTTATACGGGCGGAATTTTGGATATTTCGATTAAAACCCTTAGTTAAAAAGATAATACACAACTGTCGATCATGCATCGTGCATCGACACCAGACACAAAATCAAATAATGGCTTCGTTGCCTCCCGAACGCACAACTTTGACAAGACCCTTTACCCATACCGGAGTAGACTTCACAGGCCCATTTAGCATCAAAAATTTCACTGGGCGAGCTTGCCTCATTACTAAAGGTTATGTTTGCATATTCGTATGTTTTTCAACAAAGGCCATTCATCTTGAGGCCACTAGTGATATGTCGACCCAATCGTTTATGGCGGCTTTGGCCAGATTTATAGGCAGACGCGGTTGCCCTTCGAAAATTTTCTCTGATAACGGGACTAACTTTGTAGGAGCAGCGGAGCTCGTCAAAAAGGATAGGTTAGAATTCATGAAGTCGCTCAAAGATCGTGTCACTCACGATAACTTCCATCAGAATTTAGAGTGGAGCTTCATACCTCCCGGGGCTCCACATATGGGCGGGTTATGGGAGGCTGGTGTAAAATCCTTTAAGTCCCATTTAAAGAAATGTATGCCTCAAATGCATTTCACATTTGAAGAATTGTCTACAATATTGGCCAGAATTGAAGCTTGCCTCAATTCTCGACCCCTAAGTCCAGCAAGCGAAGACCCAA
Source organism: Haematobia irritans (assembly GCF_050003625.1). Taxonomy (NCBI): domain Eukaryota; kingdom Metazoa; phylum Arthropoda; class Insecta; order Diptera; family Muscidae; genus Haematobia; species Haematobia irritans. Next base: position 66,351,175 of record NC_134401.1, on the reverse strand, counting down.
ATGATTTATCTCCTTTAACCCCGGCACATTTTTTGGTAGGATCGTCGTTATTAACTCCTGCAGAACCTGACTTGTCAAGTGAGGACGTAAATTTAGTAAATCGTTGGAAGAGACTTCGCATTATTTCTCAAAACTTTTGTATTAGATGGAAGTCTGAATATTTGAATGAACTTCACCGTCGCTATAAATGGAAACGACCGTCTGTTAACCTTCAGGAAAACGATCTAGTAGTTATTAAAGATGAAAAAGTAGCTCCTAGTGAGTGGAAGTTGGGTCGTATAGAAAAGACTTATTTGGGATCCGATCAGAATGTCCGGGTTGTAGACGTGAGGACCGTCAACGGTGTAATTACTAGACCCATAGTTAAAATTATTAAGTTGTTTTCGAACAATCAATAGCCCATTACATGTTTATATCAAAAATACGGTACTCACGAGATTTCACTTTCAGAAAATGGCTGCTTATCTACCACAACCCGACCCCTCACCAGTACGTGACTCAAGACCCACACTGCGGATTCAGCGACGAGCAAACCCGTTAAGACCCAGTAGATCTGCCTCTCGGCGTCGCCATCCAAACTGGCAATTTTCCTGTGGGTTGTGTCAGGAAGATCATGCGCTGCGGTTATGCCAGCGATTCCTGCAATATACCCCTTTCCAACGGTATGAAGCTGTGGAAAGGAGGGGATATTGCAGAAATTGCTTGGCCAGGAGCCACCTGGCACCTGATTGCCCAGTTGTGACGGGATGCCGAGAGTGCAGGATCAGGCACCATACCCTGCTTCATGGTGCTCCACAACTTGAACCTGTCTTGGGAGTACCTTCGCCACAAATACCGCTGATCCAAGGCAATGCCGAGGAAATGATGCCCGAAGTCGAACTGCCGTATCACCGTTCTAATGTATTTTTACCGACGGCGGTGGTGAAGGTGGCAGATACTGACTGTGAGCGTTGGCGTGAAGTTCGGGTTTTGTTGTGCCAATCCGCCCCAATCTCCCGCATAGCGTATTCAGTGGTGACAAGATTTGGATTTCCCATAATTCGAAAGGGGGAACATCGGCTGGTGAGGATCGCTCTGCAATCTAGACACCCTAGTCAGCAGACGATATTCAAGGTGGATGCTGTCGTGACTAGGGATTTACCCCGGCGAGTATATTCGGAGGCGATCTTAGAGGACCCAAGTGTAGGCTTTCCACATCCAATGGCTGACCGGGATATTCGATCAAATGATCCAATAGATTTGGAAATTGGTGGAGACGTGTTTGCGTATCTCAGGCGGCGGGACATATCCCTCACAGACCTTGGGGAAGTGTACGCCCAAAAAACACTTTTGGGATACATATTTGCAGGACCCACAAACACGGTGACACTCCGAGAGTAAGGTAAGAGCAGCACTTGGTCACTGGGGGGGCAGAATGTTCAAAGTTCATTTGAACAGGGGATTCACACATATGGGTTCCACTGTGGATTCATACGTGTGGGTTCCACTGTACATGGCGGACAACTTCATTTCTCGAAATTTCCTTTTGTCCTTCATTTGTTTATTTGGAATGTTTGGAATAATGATTGGAAAAACTCCGTTTAATGGGAAGATTCCAAACAATGACAAATGATCAAATGAAGTTAGTTGAATCTCGCGCGTCGTCCAACTAAAATCGTTTTCCCACGTTCTGCTCCCCCCGTCAAGTAAAATATCGTGAAGTGCCCTTGTGTTATGAATTTATATATTTTTTACAATAAACATTTAGTGAACAAACAACAGAAATAAAACAAAGATTTTCTAGGAAGACGTTTATACAAAGTGACCCAACAAACATAAACGAAAGTGATGGACACCTACAACAACGAAGTGAAAGTGCTGGACACAACCAAAGACACATAAATAATCTAATCTAAAACTAATTAATCTAAATCTATTTTGAATTGAACCTAAACCTACGATTATTTCTAATATTGCACAAGTTTAACCTAAATCTACGACTATATCTAATATTGCACAAGTTCTTTTATATTGCACATTGAATTTTTTATCACAATGAATTATTGCACTTTGAATTGTTATTGTTAATAATGAATAATGAATTTTCTAACAATTATAAGTGAATAATTTTAAGTAATTTACTCAATAAAAATTTGTAAATATTGAACCGAATTTTTATATATCGTCTTCTCATTTGAAAGGCAAAAAATAGGAATTAGATTGAGCGCTAAACAGTAATCGTGAAAAAATTAAGATTTTAGCGGCTAAACTCGAACTTAATACCCACCTTAAAGTTGGGTATTAAGTTCGAGTTTAAGGTGAGTATTAAGTTCGAGTTTAGCCGCTAAAATCGCTAAAGTGAAAACTAAATCAGTAAGAAAAATGCATGAAATTATACATATTTGTTGTAAATTTTATTATAACTTGATGGGGAAAAGCACAAAGCAAATTTTCACGAAGTTTGTATTCCTTAAAATGGATTATTAAAGAAAAGTAATCGTGAAAAAATGACGTTTTTAGCGGCTAAACTCGAACATAATACCCACCTTTAGCCGCTAAAATCGTCATTTTTCACGATTACTTTAGGTTAGGTGGCAGCCCGATTAATCCACTTTAAGGAATATAAACTTCGTGAAAATTTGCTTTGGGCTATTCCCCATCAAGTTATAATAAAATTTGCAATAAATATGTATAATTTTATGCCATTTTTTTACTGTCTTAATTTTCACTTTAGCAATTTAACGGCTAATGCTTAGTACTAAGTTCGTTTCTGCGAAAAACGAATTTCTTCATATATAGGTGAGTACTATGTTCGGGGTTTTCACCAAAACACTAAATTCAAAGCACAAATATATTTATGAAGACGATTATATTTTGATCAAGTCTTGTCAAATAATGGATGGAAAAGATCCAATTAATGGTTGCATATAATTTTATATTTCTAAATTAATTAATAAAATAAAGTAACCGTGAAAATAAGCTGGTTTTCAGCTTGAAAACTGAACATAGTACTCAGCTTATCTCCGTAAATAGAGTCTCAATCCCAGGAATCCATATTATTTCACATAAATAAGTTAACATTCCTGGGATTGAGACCCTATTTACGGAGATATACGAAGATATTTGCTTTTCGCAGAAACGAACTTAGTACTAAGCATTAAGCCTAGTACTAAGATCACGTTTTCGCACGAAAAACTGTTATACTCCATATCAAAAACGTTAGCGCGGAATAAATGCGAAATCTTTGTTTTGAGCATTTTTAAACACATATTTATAAAACTGGATTTTTCGCACGAAAAAATAGACAGGCATATTATTTCGCATAAATAAGTTAACATCCCTGCGTTTGAGACCCTATTTACGGAGATAAGCTGAGAACTGTTCAGTTTTCAAGCTGAAAAACAGCTTGTTTTCACGGTTACTTTTTTAAATTAGTTAAATTATAAGTATAAAATGGTTCACAATCAATTCCTTAGTTATTTCCATTCATTATTTCACAAGACTTCATAAAAATATAATCTACTTCATATAGATTTTTGTACTTTTAATTTAGTGTTTTGGTGAATTAGTTTTGGTGATTTAGTTTTCACTTTAAGGTGGGTATTAAGTTCGAGTTTAGCCGCTAAAATCGCCATTTTTTCACGATTACTTTTCTGAATTAATCCACTTTAAGGAAAACAAACTTTACGAAAATTTGCTTTGGGCTATTCCCCATCAAGTTATAATAAAATTTGCAACAACTATGTATAATTTGATGACTTTTTTTGCTGATTTAGTTTTCACTTTAGCGGCTAAACTCGAACTTAATACTCACCTTTATTGAAAAATGACTATTTTAGCGGCTAAATATCCACCTTAACCCTTATACTACGTTGGGATCATTTGATGACCCAAATCGTATTTTTCAAAACCGCTTATCTTACTGTTCGAATATAATTAACAATTTCTATCACTCAGTGCATTAATTGGTAACATATGCTGAATTCATGCTGAGTAGTAAGAACTTTTAATTATAATCCAAAAGTAAGAAATTCGGTGATGAAAAATACGACGTAATACAACGTAGTATAAGGGTTAAAGGTGGTTTAGCCGCTAAAATCGTCATTTTTTCACGATTACTCTTCCTAATTAATCCATTTTATGGAATACGAACCTTGTGAAAATTTGCTTTGGGCTATTCCCCATCAAGTTATAACGAAATCAGCAACAAATGTATATAATTTTATGCCTTTTTTACTGATTTAGTTTTCACTTTAGTGGAAAAATGACGATTTTAGCGGCTAAACTCGAACTTAATACCCACCTTAAGCCGCTAAAATCTAAAAAAAAATCAGTAAAAACAATATAATCGTTGATCCAAAATTTATTAAAACTTGATGGGGAAATACCCCAAAGCAACTTTTTACAACGTTTATATTCTTTTTAATGGTTTATTAGAAAAAAGAAATTGTGAAAAAATTGTGATTTTAGCGGCTAAACTCCTTAAAGGTGGGTATTAAGTTCGAGTTTAGCCGCTAAAATCTTCATTTTTCTACGAATACTATTCTTTAATAATCCATTTTAAAGAATAAAAACTTTACAGAAAGTTACTTTGGGCTATTCCCCATCAAGTTATATTAAAATTTGCATCAAAGACATTAATTTTATACTTTTTTTTACTGATTTATGTTGGTTTTTGGGGCTAAACTCGAACTTAGTACTCACCTTAAAGCTCGAATAATTAATTGTAAATTAAGAAATAATCTTTTTAATTTGTTGGTTTGGATCATTTCCCAGGAAGTTAAATTAAAATTTTGCCTAAAAAGGGTTAATCTTATTCTTTTTTTTTTTTGATTTTAGCGGCTACTTGAACTTAATACCCACCTATACAATAAAGTCTGGATATTTTCCTGAGTTATCGAATGAAAATTGTAGACCTTCTTAAGCTTAGTATTCAAATAAAAAACATTCTCATTTTCTAAATAAAATTAGGATAATAAATGATACTAAGTTTTCCCTCTTTTACTGAAGTTGGCAATTTTTTTGATGCATAATAAACAAATTAATGGCAAATATTCAAGTGTATGGAAATGGGAGTTTGGAAAACTTAGATAATAATTTCCAGTCTCTATTAAGAAAGTCAATAGCAATATATTGCGACTGTACCTTAGTGTGTATGAAATAAATATTTCACCCTATTAATATGTGTACACAACTTCTACTTCCTATAGTTGCACTATTTTACCACTGAAAATAAATGTCTTCGAGGACTTGCACCAAGAAAGGAGAAAACAAGTTGTCGTCAACTCTCACAGCTTACGATGCCAGAGTTAGTCAGCTGCTTTTGCCATGTGTTTTGTCGAACGCAATTATAACCGGTGACTCACAACGAACAGCATACAAGAGAAAAAAAACTCGATGCTGAAATACGGCTGTGTATGTATATGCTCGCTGAGTGTTTTTTCTTTTGTGCTTCATGTCTATGTGACGGGAGAATTTTGCAGGAATACATAACTTTGTCAACCCATTCGCTAGTTATATATCGAACTCGGGGATACAGAACCACATGAAGTGTAAAATATATATATAGATAAAAAAAAAACAAGTCGAATTCAATTTTTCTCAAATCATCAGCTCCAGTATTTTAATTTACAATTAAAAAACAATCACAGTGATATTTGAAATTTTTGTTTTTTCTTTTTTTAGATGTACGTTTTTATATAAATTTGAAAGTAAATAATAAAGATAGTGCTTCTGAGATGGTTGCGTTTTATTTCTCTGCTTCACATAGCTCCATATTATGATAAATTCTATAAATCCATCGTGTACCATTGTCATCTTTCATCTTCTATAGAAAAAGGAGGTTGTTTTAAATGATAGTCTTCCATAGCTTTCGGCTGAAGAAGAGAAGCAATTTGGATAATAGTTCAGTGTTTTTCAACTTTTCTTAATAAATTTCAAATTTCTTTTCCTTATCCACATTATTACTTTATTGGGGTTTTTAGCATAGCGTCATGCTGTTCGTTTGATAATATACTTAGTAGGCCGCAATTGCAGCATGGAATAATTCAAGAGACTTAAATCGGATTTGAGTTTGTAGTGTCGTAGTAGTAAATTTTTCTGAAAGAGTGAATTCAGCTGTAGGGAAGATGGAGGAAATATATGAGTTCAATCGGCAGTGGAAGCATGTACCGCTGTCTAGTTACGGCTTCCTTTTTCCTCACACTCCCGTCTCAGATGACCACTCTTGCCACAGCTATAACATGTCTTGGCCGTATCTGGGCAATTCTTCGAGATGTGACCAGTACGGTTACACTTGTAGCAAGAAATGTTACTGGAGCCACGATCATTCGCTGCGTCGGGGCAGTTGCGGGCCCAGTGACCGACTTTATTACAGTTGAAACACGTTGGATTATCAGGTTGCGGGCAGTCTTTTGAAATATGACCTATGCCATTGCAGCGATAACAACGTTCCGACTCCTCGGGGCAGGCACGGGCAAAATGACCAATTTGGTTACATTTGAAACATTTTTCGCGATTGTTTCCGCGTCTCATGTCGCGTCCTCCTCCACCACCACCGGAATTACAATCACGAGCAAAATGGCCCGGACGGTTGCATTTGTAGCACGTGGAATTCATAGACATTCTGAGTGTTATTATGTGTATGCCTTACCAACTAAAAGACTTTGCAACACACCAAACAATTAATCAACTAAATGCAAAGCTATCGGACTCTCCGCGTGAATTTTCTCACTTCACCAACTCCACGCACACAAACGACGAAATGGCTTGTTCGACCAACAGCGCCTCCTACTTAGAAAGAACAATGCCAACAATACCCACAATTAGTGTGACCAAGTTGATGAAGCCGGCACCAAGCATCAGTGATGCCAACTGTTTTAGACTGAAAATCGTAAATTTTAAACACATTTTTCGTCAAAATCGTCAATTCATCCCAAAGAATTCGTCAATAAATCGTCACTCATAAAACAGTTGAAAAAAAGATTTAGGAACAAAATAAAAGTTTTATTCAAACATCTGAGGCATCCATATAATAAAGCTGTTATTAAAAAAGGGGTTTTATTCATTTCAGTTAAACGTTAAAGTTTTTTAAACGACGATTAATTGAAATAAATTTTTAATTTAAATTAATATATCTGATTGTGACCACATGTGCTACATTGTTTAACAAAATTTTCTTGACAGAAAAATTTCCTATTCTCCAAGCGAATTTAAATCCTTATTACTTGCTCATGTATAATTTTTGTTATTATTACTATTATCGGTAATGAACAAATAAATAAAGTGAATTTAACTAAACTGGCTTCATAGCAATCAAAATTATTTCGCTTTAAATAGTTTTTAGACAAAAGAATACGTTAGTTGTCCAAGGGATAGAATTCAAGATAGTATTAGATTACTGAATCAGGATCTTTCGGGTATATTCAGGTGGGCGAAGGCAAATGGGTTATGCCTAAATCCCCTAAAATCAAAATGTTTAATTTTTATGAAAAGGATGTCTCGTTTTTCTTGTGATGTGGATATTGTGATAAATGACGAAAAATTAGTTATTGTACCTCATGCTAAAAACTTAGGTTTGATTCTTAATAGCAATTTGACTTGGACGAACCATATAAACGTAGCTGTGGGCCAGGGTTACTCGAAGTTACGCTCTTTGTGGGCTACTCAATCATTTACTCCTCAGCGGATTAGATTACTCTTGGCGAAGACATACATAATTCCCGGAGTACTATATGGTTCCGAACTCTTTGCGAACTGTGATTCGGCCAGTAAACGTAAATTGCAATCGTTTTTCAACAATGTGACCCGTTATGTTTATGGATTGAAACGTCATGAATCGACATCTCAGTATTCGAGATCCTTATATGGTGTTTCACTCCAAGATTTTATGCTCCTGAAATCTCTAACCTTTTTGCACAAGATTATATACAGACAAACACCACCATACCTATTCCGGAAACTCCAGTTTACAAGATCGAACAGGGGAAAGAAATTAATACCTTTTCCACATCGAAGCCTAGTTTCTGAATGGCAATTTTTAATATTTGCCGTGCGTCTCTGGAACTCTCTTCCACATGAACTGCAAACCACCAGTAACGCGTTAAATTTTAAGGACAAACTTTTAGAATATTTTAAGCAATCATGATTGTTTGTTTGAAAATAATTAAAATTTGTTCAAATTCACGATACAAGTGTTTGTTATTTTCCACTATTTTTTCTTTATTTCTTTTTCTTCATTGTTTTATTGCTTCAAAATTGAGTAGGCATTATTTAATTTATTTAATTTATTTATATGTTTGTTTATATATTGTACTTTTAAATTATTTCATTTTTCTTTTTTCATAATTTCTTCCAAGTATTTAATAATATTCCATTGTTAGCTTTAAGATATTAAATTTTCTTTCAACCATTACGGAGTTTATCCTCGTACTGTAATTATAAGAATGCTATGTTCTTGTTGTGCGAGATTTAATAACAATAAAAATACAAATACCTTGCAACGTTTAAGTTTCAAAGGGATTTCCAATTTTAGGTTTATTTATATTGATTGCTTTGAAATTTCTTTCTACATTGGAGACCGCTGGGAGCAAGCTACATATAAATTGTCATATTATTGAGATCCAAAATAACATGTTTACATTACAACTTATGAAAATCGTCAACTTATAACTACATCGTCATATTGGCATAAAACCCCTTAAAAGGAAACACTTGAGTCGAGCATTTTAAGAAATCGTCATCTCATAACTAAAGGGCACCTTATACGGTCGGATAAACCCTGCGACACAACACGTTGCGGCGACAAATCCGATTGTATAAGGTGGTGTTCGGCTGTCGCGGGGATGTGTTGGCATAAAATCAAAACAACTTTGATTTTTTCTGGTTGGGTGGTACAAATCATTGAGTTCGACAAACATTATCAAAGACAAATTTATTTTTACATTAAAAACAGGCATTTATGCAATGAAATTAATGATGGATCGCCAATTCTGGTTGAAAATTAAAGAAATATATAAATCTAAACCAGTATTGTGGCAAAAACGTGGAAAAATTCCACTTCCAATCAATGGGAAACCAGGCGACAAGTATTTTGAAATTCAAGTAATTTGTAATATATTAAATGTGGATCACTTCAGGAATCATTGTTTTGACACATATACCAGGATTTTTTTATTATCTTCTTCCAGTTTTTCAGTAAAAAATGGTTTCACCCATAAATCTTCGTACAACTTCATTTTTTGTTTATGCTTCTTCTTATTTTTTCATGTTGTCATCTCATTTGTTCGTGCAGTGTAAAGGCCGGTATGCACCTCTAGCGAAAAATTTCATTCCCTTAAGAAATGCATTGCTATTTATGCTAACGAAATTTTCGGTAGCGTTCAATTTCGTAAGCTGGTACGCACCTCTAATGAAAATAACAGGGTTGTCAAAAGCATATTTTGGCAGCAAACATTTAATTTATTACAATCATTGTGTGCGTAAAAGTTTTAAAAGGTCTGTAAATAATAAACAATTTATTTGAGGAATATTTGGAACATATATTAAAAATTTTTAAAAGCGATTAGCTGGTTTAAAATTTGTGTACACAGCCCTGTTTTTTTGTTGTAGACTTAAATAAATTTTTGCTACCGAAAATTTCGCTAGAGGTGCATACCGGCCTTAAGGGCAAAACTTGAACGAACACATAACAAATAGACGAACCTCTGTCGGAGTGTTTATCCGACCGTCTAAGGTCCGCGTAAGTTTTTTAAAATCGTCGTCAAATCATCAGAGACCAAATTTACCATTAAAAGGTAGGTACTATGTTTATTGGCACGAAAAAAAAGTCCCTAAATCATTCTTTCGCGTTGAAAAATGAGAGTGTTGACAATTGATTTCGAAGGAAGAAAACAGCCATTTTTGAAATATTTCGCGTTTATTTCTCCGAAATTTAATTGACAACATCGCCAAACGTCATAAAATTATTACATATGTATACGCAGCAGCTGATTAGATTGTTTACACACACGCATTCATGATAATTGTTTTGAAAAGTTTTTTCTACCAGTTTTTAAATTGTTTTGCAACCAAACCTCACACAGCACTGGACACTAATAATTGTTAAGAATAAAACGCCAGCCGCTCTACTCCTGGTGTCTTACCACATTCGGCAACAGCTTTAAAGACATGCGGTACATTGTCGTCTTCTTCAGTTTTTCCAAATGGATACCGTCAATTTGTAACGCCCATCTAACAAACATATAATTCCGGTGTTATGCTAAATTTTACATCATGCGCAGCAATGGACTCATTCATCAACAAACTTAATTCGTTGGTGTCCACAACATCTACACAATCGCATTGCAATACCAGCGGACAAGAGTGTACTTATGCCCATGCTGTTGCCGCCTCACTAGCAATTTCAAATCCAGTGGTCACCACCACGGTTCCCACAAAGGATAATAACGCCATTTCATTTGTTGTTACCTCGGGGGGAACAACATCATAGGGTGACCAGTTAAAACACGTACACCATACAATAGCTATAGTCAAAGTGAAACTTTTTGTTCAATCAACATAAGCCTATAACTCACGTTGAAGGGTAGTTCCTAAGCAAAAGTCACTGTTCCCGACTTATATTTCGCAAGATAATTCGTCACAAAGGGATGTTAGTGTTCTATACCAGGAACACTTCGTTGACTGAAATTAATACATTGAGATGCAAAGTGGCTGGTTTACTGAAGAATGTTTCTTGTTATACTCTCCCAATGTATAATTTTATAACTATTTCAGTCACGTTATAAAATTCAACCAGTGTTTTGAATCGATAAAATGCAAGATATATGCATAATTAATTTTTGCATTTTATTTTTGGAACATAGCAATTTATTCTTGTGATTCCATTCGTAGCTACCATAGTACTGCAACATCAATCGCACTGCCTTCTTTATAATTACGATGCACGGCCAGCATTTGTGTTTATTATCCCTATACCCAGTAAAAAGAAACGATCGTAAAAAGAAATTCACTAAATAGAACTTTATTTTGTTAACACTTTTCTATAAATTTCATGTTATATACATTATTTCTATTCAATCATGTAGTAGTTGGCGGCTTGATGGTGGTTGCTAGTTTATTACGAAAATACCACTCCATGTTATTTTTATTTCGTCAATCGATCGTATAACAATTTTAAATAACAACGCGAACCACTTTTGCATTATAATTTAACACAAATCATTTGAATAAATAAATTATTTCTTAATTCACATTACAAATGGCGCCATGTTTTCAAACTAACTAATCTCAACATATGGAAGGATTTAACACGACCTAATTAGGGACTATGCGCTTTATGTCAGTTTTTCAACTCGAAAAAAACAAAGTACCACAAACGAAAAAATATTTCGGTAGTTTTTCGCATTTTTGGTTTTGTATGGGATTTCGCTGCGGAAACCGAACATAGTACTTACCTAAAAGTCGTAAAAATGACGAAAAATCGTCAGAGTTGGCACCGCTGCCAAGCATTCAGGGTTGTCGAGTGCTTTCAAACGATAATATAGCATCACTTTTGTACCCCAAAAAATGTGGAAAAAGGAACAAATACACTCTTCTATGTAGATGTTCTGAAAGCAGTAGATGGCATTGATATCGAACGAAGACTGTCACTTCCCTTCCAAAAGTTTTTGAATTTGACGCCTTGCTTAAAAAGGGTCGTGGGTTCAATACCTGTTTCGACCGAACTCCAACAAGCGGTAAATTATCCCTTCTCTGTAATGCTGGTGATGTTACTGAGTGTTTCCAAGCTACTTTATGCGCATTACAGACTATCAGTTATTCCGGAAGACAGTGCTCGTATCGAACATATCCCATATATTGTGTACACTATAAGTTAAGTCCGAAAGCATAATCGATACTGCTGCATGTTTATGGGATCGATAACACATTTATCGATTATTTAGTCATCGCCGACAAGTCGTATCGATCCGACACACTAAAGGGCACCTTATACGGTCGGATAAATCCTACGACACAACACGTTGGGGCGACAAATCCGCTAGTATAAGGCCATGTTCGCGTGTTGCGGGGACGTGTTGGCATAAAATCAAAACAACTTTGATTTTTTCCGGTTGGGAGGCACAAATCTTCACGTGTAAGGGGATGTTCGCCAAACATTAGCAAAAACAAATTTATTTTCATAATTAAAACAAGCATTTCTGCAATGAAATTAATGAGGGATCGCTAATTCAGCTTGCAATTTTTATTGTTTCTTCCATTTTTACTGAAAAAATGGCTTTAAACCTAACTTTTCGTCCATCTTCATTGTTTGTGTTTATGCTTCTTCTTATTTCTTCATGTTGTTATCATAATTGTTCGTGCAGTGTGAGGGTAAAACTTGAACGAACACACAGCAAATAGGCGTACCTCTGTCGTAGTGTTTATCCGACCGTCTAAGGTCCGCTTAAGATTCTTTAGAAACATCGAAATTCCGTCCGGAATAACTGCCAGTCTGTAAAGCGCATTAAGTGGTTTCATTGCAATGTGAAACGCCGCACAGTGGTTCCAAATCGTTTTTTTTTTTTTTTTTTTTTTTTTGGGAATAATCTTCAACATTTGAATGGATAAGGATATCAACATAATTTTTTCTTTATATGAAAGCTGAGGTGTTTTCCTTCGAGTTGAAAATCACTTTATTTTCGCGGTTACTTTTCCTTAAATAATCAAAATTATAAATGGCAACAAACATATTCCTGTAAAGTCTTGGAGAAATTTAGAGGAACAAGAAACTGCTCATCAATTGAGTTAATGTATCTGATTTATAATGAACTGTTTTAATAAAGTAACCGCGAAAATTTCAACGCGAAAAGCGAACATAGTACTGACCTTTCGCTGTCAACTCCGCAATTTTTAACCGATTTCGATTTTTTCTGTATAGAACTTGTAAAGCTCTGCATAAAAGTTCGCATGCGTGTGCGATTATCTTTTACTGCTCACAAGATATGGGCCCCACAATTTATTTTTTGCAAAATTTTGGCACAAGAAGTATATTTGATAGTATCGTCATGTGTGCCGAGTTTGATATAAATCGGTTCAGATTTAGGTATAGCCCCCATATAAACGTACATTTGCAGAAATGCATTATTTTACCCGAGGGAGTGACGTTTAGTGCAATTTTTTGGCGCATTTGGCTAAGTTTTTGGGGAACTATTTTTTTTTTCAAAAATTCCGATTTTTTGGGAATTAAAAATATGAATTGAAACCTTAATAATTTTGAACTAATTGTGATATCCTTATGACTTTTCTTGATTTTTTCAGGGAAAATTGTTTGAAGAAATATTGTTGAATATACCATTCCCAAAATTGGTATCAAAAATTCCCAAATCCCAAAGTGGGGACATATGTTGAAAAAAGTTATTTTTTTGTCATTTGCGTATTTCTCACCTGCTTCCTGGTAGGATGTTGAAACCGTTTACAGTTAGTTAGTGGACACATAGGGGGTTTTGGAAAAGAGATCGGCATAACAAAACAAAATTTTTTCTATTTGAAAAATTGCCGATATTGGGAGGAGAAGAACTCATATACTACTTGACCAAAATGGACGATAAAAGCTTAAAACGTATCCTTATTTGGTTTTCTATAAGAAACAATTAAAAAGATCGGGAGAAATCTAACAAAACATGTTACGATAGAAATAATGTATGTGCCTTTTTCCAAAAAAATGGTAAAAATTCGATATTTTTTGAAATTCTAATTTGTGGACTATACAACTTTTAATCAGAAGCACATGGTTCCGTTTGTGACACATCGAAATATTGCTCTAAGACCCCATAAAGTATATATATATTCTGGGTCGTGGTGAAATTCTGAGTCGATCTAAGCATGTCCGTCCGTCTGTTGAAATCACGCTAACTTCCGAACGGAACAAGCTATCGACCAGTGGTGCCAACTGTTTCGGGCTGAAAATCGTCAATTTTAAAAATATTTTTCGTCAAAATCGTCAATTCATCCAATTCAAAAACAGCTGAAAAAAGATTTAGGAACAAAATAAAAGTTTTATTCAATCATCCGAGGCATCCATATATTGTATACACAATAAAGCTGTTATTAAAAAAGGGTTTTATTCATTTTAGTTACATGAATAATGCCGTCTAAATCTCTAATTAAGTCATATAGTTTCCAGATTTTTAAACTGGATTAATTGAATTAAATTTTTAAATAATATTTCTGATTGTGACCACATGTAACATACTACATTGTTTAGACAGAAAAATGTAAATCCTTATTACTTGTTCATGTATAATTTTTATTATTATTGCTATTATCGGTAATGAATAAATAAATAAAGTGAATTTAACTGAACTGGCTTCATACACAGAAACAAATTTCACGAAAAATTTTCCAATTAAAATTTTAATTGAGTTGTAAAAAATAGTCAATTAAAAATTTAATTGAATCAACAAATTTTTTAATTGAAACAAAAATCAATCGCAAAAATTAATAGTATCAATTAATTTTTTAATTGGATAAATTAATTTTTTAATTGATCTTCAATTAATTTTTTAATTGATATTATAATTTCTGTGATTGAAGACATTTCAATTAAAAAATTAATTGGATCAATTAATATCGTGATTGAATCAGAAAAAAATTTTTTGTGTGTAGCAATCAGAAATATTTAGCTTTAAATAGTTTTTAGACAAAAGAATACCTTGCAATGTTTAAGTTTCAAAGAGATTTCGAATTTTAGGTATATTTATACTTCTTTGAAATTTCTTTCTACATTGGAGACGGCTACATATAAACTGTCATGTTATTGAGGTCCAAAATAACTTGTTTACATTAACTACATCTACTTATAACTACATCATTTTGAAAAATCGTCAAATCGATATAAAACCCCTTAAAAGGAAACACTTGAGTCGAGCATTTTAAAAAATTGTCATCACATAACAACGTTGTTTAAAATCGTCAGAGGCCAAATTTACTATCAAAAATCGTCAAAATGACGAAAAATCGTTAGAGTTGGCACCGCTGCTATCGACTTGAAACTTGGCACTAGTTGTTGTATTGCAAATGGGCCATATCAGAGCACTTTTACGTATAGCTCCCGTATAAACCGACGCTCAGATTTGGCTTGCGGAGCCTCTTGGAGGAGCAAAATTCATCAAATTTGTAATTTGGTACATGGTGTTAGTATATGAACTCTAACAACCACGCAAAAATTGGTTCACATCGGTCCATAATTATATATAGCCTGATTTATATCTGATTTATATTGAACTGTTTTAATAAAGTAACCGCGAAAAGTTCAACGCGAAAAGCGAACATAGTACTGACCTTTCGCTGTCAACTCCGCAATTTTGAACCGATTTCGATTTTTCTGTATAGAACTTGTAAAGCTCTGCAAAAAAGTTCGCGTGCGTGTGCGATTATCTTTTCCTGTTCACAAGATATGGACCCACAATTTATTTTTTTGCAAAATGTTGGCACAGAAGTATATTTGATAGTATCGTCATGTGTGCCGAGGTTGATATAAATCGGTTCAGATTTAGGTATAGCCCCCATAGAAACGTACATGTGCAGAAATGCATTATTTTACCCGAGGGAGTGACGTTTAATGCAATTTTTTTGGCGCATTTGGCTAAGATTTTGGGGAACGAATTTTTTTTTTAAATTCCGATTTTTTGGGAATTAAAAATATGAATTGAAACCTTAATAATTTTGAACTAATTGTGATATCCTTACGACTTTTCTTGATTTTTTCAGGGAAAAATATTGTTGAATATACCATTCCCAAAATTGGTATCAAAAATTTCCAAAATCCCAAAGTGGGGACATATGTTGAAAAAGGGTTTTTTGTAATTTGCATATTTCTCAGCTGCTTACTGGTCGGATGTTGAAACCCTTTAGTTAGTGGACACATAGGGCGTTTTGGAAAAGAGATCGGCATTACAAAACAAAATTTTTTTATTTGAAAAATTGCCGATATTGGGAGGAGAAGAACTCATATACTACTTGACCAAAATGGACGATAAAAGCTTAAAACGTATCCTTATTTGGTTTTCTATAAGAAACAAGTAAAAAAAGATCGGGAGAAATCTAAAAAAAATGTTACGATAGAAATAATGTATGTGCCTTTTTTCCAAAAAATGGTAAAAATTCGATATAAAGGGTGATTTGTTAAGAGCTTGATAACTTTTTTTTAAAAAAAAACGCATAAAATTTGCAAAATCTCATCGGTTCTTTATTTGAAACGTTAGATTGGTCCATGACATTTACTTTTTGAAGATAATTTCATTTAAATGTTGACCGCGGCTGCGTCTTAGGTGGTCCATTCGGAAAGTCCAATTTTGGGCAACTTTTTCGAGCATTTCGGCCGGAATAGCCCGAATTTCTTCGGAAATGTTGTCTTCCAAAGCTGGTATAGTTGCTGGCTTATTTCTGTAGACTTTAGACTTGAAGTAGCCCCACAAAAAATAGTCTAAAGGCGTCAAATCGCATGATCTTGGTGGCCAACTTACCGGTCCATTTCTTGAGATGAATTGTTCTCCGAAGTTTTCCCTCAAAATGACCATAGAATCGCGAGCTGTGTGGCATGTAGCGCCATCTTGTTGAAACCACATGTCAACCAAGTTCAGTTCTTCCATTTTTGGCAACAAAAAGTTTGTTAGCATCGAACGATAGCGATCGCCATTCACCGTAACGTTGCGTCCAACAGCATCTTTGAAAAAATACGGTCCAATGATTCCACCAGCGTACAAACCACACCAAACAGTGCATTTTTCGGGATGCATGGGCAGTTCTTGAACGGCTTCTGGTTGCTCTTCACTCCAAATGCGGCAATTTTGCTTATTTACGTAGCCATTCAACCAGAAATGAGCCTCATCGCTGAACAAAATTTGTCGATAAAAAAGCGGATTTTCTGCCAACTTTTCTAGGGCCCATTCACTGAAAATTCGACGTTGTGGCTCGTTAGTAAGTCTATTCATGATGAAATGTCAAAGCATACTGAGCATCTTTCTCTTTGACACCATGTCTGAAATCCCACGTGATCTGTCAAATACTAATGCATGAAAATCCTAACCTCAAAAGAATCACCCTTTATTTTTGAAATTCTAATTTGTGTACTTTACAACTTTTAATCTGAAGCACATGGGTACACATTTTTATACCCTCCAGCATAGGATGGGGGGTATATTAACTTTTTCATTCCGTTTGTGACACATCGAAATATTGCTCTAAGACCCCATAAAGTATATATATTCTGGGTCGTGGTGAAATTCTGAGTCGATCTAAGAATTTCCGTCCGTCCGTCCGTCCGTCTGTTGAAATCACGCTAACTTCCGAACGGAACAAGCTATCGACCAGTGGTGCCAACTGTTTTGGGCTGAAAATCGTGAATTTTAAAAATATTTTTCGTCAAATTCGTCAATTCATCCAATTCAAAAACAGCTGAAAAAAGATTTAGGAACAAAATAAAAGTTTTATTCAAACATCTGAGGCATCCATATATTGTATACTCAATAAAGCTGTTATTAACAAAAAAGGGTTTTATTCATTTTAGTTACATGAATAATGCCGTTTAAATATCTAATTAAGTCATATAGTTTCCAGGTTTTTAAACTGGATTTAATGAATTAAAATTTTAATTAATTTAAATTAATATTTCTGATTGTGACCACATGTAACATACTACATTGTTTAGACAGAACAATTTAAATCCTTATTACTTGTTCATGTATAATTTTTATTATTGCTATTATCGGTAATGAATAAATAAATACACAGAAACAAATTTCACGAAAAATTTTTCAATTAGATTTTAATTGAGTTTTAAAAATATTCAATTAAAAATTTAATTGAATCAACAAATTTTTTAATTGAAACAACAATCAATCTCAAAAATTAATAGTATCAATTAATTTTTTAATTGACCTTCAATTAATTTTTTAATTGATACTATTATTTCTGTGATTGAAGACATTTCAATTAAAAAATTAATTGGATCAATTAATTTCGTGATTGAATCAGAAAAAAAATGTTTGTGTGTAGCAATCAGAAATATTTAGCTTTAAATAGTTTTTAGACAAAAGAATACCTTGCAATGTTTAAGTTTCAAAGGGATTTCGAAAAATCGTCAGAGTTGGCACCGCTGCCAACTCTATACAATTCAACCGTCGAACGGAACGGACGTATTTTTTAATAGCGGGTAAAATCATCGTAATAAGTACATACTACAAATTTCAAGTGTGACATCCACTGGGTTGGTAACTTCAGGGCCCAGTGGAAGGGTATCGACTGGAGTTATAAATTTGGGCTATGACCAAGAGTTAGGCCCAATTAGTCGACCTGTAGACGGGCCGACTGGCGGTGACACTTTGGCAAGTCGAACCTTTTCTAAGGTGATGACATCAAAAGGTGGCAATCCCTCTCGAAAGAGATTCAAGGAACGAAGAAACGCTTTGTTTATCCTAAAGAAATTAGGATCAGTCGACCCAAGCACGTTGTCGGCTAAGCAAGGCGATTCCTTAAAATGGGCTCAAGGAATTCTTGAAGCTGGAAAGAGGGAACGATCACCGGATGAGCTGTCATCCTCTAAACGGGATCAAAGATCGTTTGCCTCAGTTGCAAAAGACAGCCTTGTGATGGCTATTATTAATAAAGGAGCATTGGACGGTATGATTCTAAGGCAAAAATGGGGGGAAATTCAGAACGCGATGTCTGGTGTCTACCCAGAGGTGCGAAAAAAGTTTCCCGGACCAAGTCCTCGACGGCAAGATGCTGGATGGTATCAAGGACGATATAAGTTAATAGCTTTTGCGGACCAGAGGTCTATGGATTTGGAGTTAGTCGATAAAAAAGACATACCGGCTAAACCTAGAGCACATGCATGGATACCGGCAAACCCTCCTGATCCTGAGTCAATACTAGAGAGACTAACAGAATGTAACCCAGATCTTCCAACCGCCGATTGGAAGGTTGGTCGTTTGGATGAGGTGGATGGACCAAGACGACATGCGGTGTTTATATTAAACATAGAGTCGCTGCCACATCTAGCCCAGACCCAAGGACGTGTAAGTTATGGCTTTCATGACATCCATATGAAGGTATACAAAAGCGATCAGCCAAAGGATTCCGAAACGGAGAAGCCTCCGGTAGAATAGGTTAGGTTAGGTTAGGTTAAGGTGGCAGCCTGATTAAGATTCAGGCTCACTTAGACTATTCAGTCCATTGTGATACCACATTAACTAAAAGTACCTATTACATATGGGCACTTCTAGTTTTAACCGCTGAACCTTCTTGATTATTTTCTTTGTTGAACCAACCAGATTGTTCCAAAAACAGTTGCAGACTGCTTAAGTTAACGTTTTCCAGATCCGCCAGTAATCTGAAGCTATATGCTCCTAAAAGTTGCTTGCGCTTTACACAAAATGCAGGACACTCACACAAGAGGTGTTTAATTGATTCTTTTTCCTCCGCATCATGACAGCTCATACAATAGTCATTATACTTCGCGCCAATAGTTTTTGCAAAATCGCCTATCAGACAGCGACCCGTTATAGCAGATATCAGGAGTGATATCTGACGTCTCGAGAACATTAGCATATCTAGTGTGCGGTTTAAGTTGAAATGGGGCCATATTTGCTTGGTGTCGTTACAACCCTTGCAATTCTCCCATCGAACATTTGCCATCATAACAGCCTTCTCACGCAGCATGAGCTTGCAGGTAGCTAGGGGCATACCAACAAATTCTAGTTCCCCTGGAATATGTAAGGTAGTCCCTAGCCTTGCCAACTCATCCGCTTCGCAGTTCCCCGGTATGTTCCTATGGCCAGGCACCCATATTAGGTGAATATTGTACTGCTCAGCCATCTCATTGAGAGATTTGCGGCAGTCGATGGCCGTTTTCGAGTTGAGGAACACAGAGTCCAAGGATTTTATTGCAGGTTGACTGTCTGAGTATATCTTAATGCCCACATTTTTGGAACATTACTTCTCAGCCAATTCGCCACCTCTCTTATTGCTAATATTTCAGCCTGAAAAACACTACAGTGATTAGGTAATCTTTTCGCTATTCGAAGATCCAGATCATTAGAATATACTCCGAACCCCACTTGTCCATCCAATTTGGAGCCATCAGTGTAGAAATCTATATATTCTTTATTCCCCGGGGTCTGTGTGCACCACGCCTCACTGTTGGGGATTAGAGTCTCAAACTTTTTGTCGAAAAGTGGACTCGCCAAAGTGTAATCCACTACGTTAGGCACATCTGGCATTATTTTGAGGACAGAACTGTGACCGTAACCTTTTTCCGACCACAGCGATAGTTCGCGCAACCGCACAGCCGTTGTTGCAGCTGACTGTTTGGCCAAAATGTCTAAAGGCAATAGATGCAGCACGACATTAAGGGAATTTGTTCCTGTCTTGCTGAATGCGCCTGAAATACACAAACACGCCATACGCTGAACTTTATCTAAACAAGTCGGTTTCTGAAGTGCCGGCCACCAGACTACAACACCATATAGCATTATAGGTCTAACCACTGCCGTGTATAGCCAATGCACAATTTTTGGTTTCAGTCCCCACTTTTTTCCTATTGCCTTTTTGCACGAGTACAAAGCTACAGTTGCCTTTCTCGCCCTTTCTTCAATATTAAGCTTAAAGTTCAGCTCCCTGTCCAAAATAACGCCAAGGTATTTTGCACATTCACCAACGGGAATTTCAATACCCCCTAAGGAAATAGGCCTAACTGTGGGAGTTTTGCGATCGTTGCAGTACATGACTAATTCTGTCTTTGCAGGATTTACCCCAAGACCATTGTCTTTCGCCCATTTCTCAGTCATCCGGAGGGCCCTCTGAATAATATCTCTGATTGTGGATGGGAATTTTCCCCTGACTGCCAGAGCCACATCATCTGCGTATGCAACCACTTTTATCCTTTCTTTTTCTAGAGTAACCAGAAGGCTATTTATAGCAACATTCCAAAGAAGAGGTGATAGAACTCCTCCTTGGGGAGTGCCTCTGTTCACATACCTTTGTATGTTTGCTTGTCCTAGTGTGGCTGAAATACGTCTCTTCATTAGCAGTTCGTCTAACAGCCTGAGTATACATGGATCAACATTCAGAGTTGTCAGTCCATTTAATATCGAGCTCGGATGGACATTATTGAACGCCCCTTCGATGTCTAGAAACGCCACGATTGTGTATTCTTTGACAGATAGTGAGCTTTCAATAAAGCTGATTAGTTCATGTAGTGCGGTCTCAGTAGACCTGCCCTTCGAGTATGCATGCTGTCCTTTCGAGAACAACCTTGAATCGATGCTAGTTCTAAGATAAATATCTATCATCCTCTCCAGAGTCTTAAGTAGGAATGAGGATAAGCTGATTGGTCGGAAATCCTTCGCCCTCGAGTGAGAGGCTTTTCCCGCTTTAGGTATGAAAACGACTTTTGTTTCCCTCCACTTTCCTGGGATATATGATAAGTTGATACATCCTTTATATATCACTGACAACCAGGGGATAATTTTGTCAGTTACAGCTTGTAACTCCGCCGGAGTAATTCCATCAGGTCCGGGGGATTTGAATGGTCCAAAGCTATTTAGCGCCCATCTTATTCTAGTTTCCGATACAATTTCCTCGACAGGAAACGACCGCTGAGCAACTGTGGCACCGCCAGTACATGGTTCAACCGTCTGATTCCCAGGGAAATGTGTGTCCAATAGCACCTCCAGCGTCTCCTCACTGGACGTTGTCCAATTTCCCTCCGATGTTTTAATGAAACCTGGAGCGGAGTTGGTGGATGCTAGAACCTTCCGTAGTCTGGAAGCCTCGGACGTATTCTCAATACTGCTGCAGTAGTCATTCCAAGAGTTATGCTGAGCCTTTCTCAGTTCTCGCTTATATCCTCTCAGATTCCTCTTGTAAGCGTCCCAGTCCTCAGGGGCTCTGGTGGACTTTGCCTTGTTAAAGAGCTTCCTGCAGGATTTCCTCATATTTCTTAATTCCGTAGACCACCATGGTGGTCGATGTTTCCCCCTTGGCTTTCCTCTAGGGCATGCAGCTTTCAGTGAGATGTTGAAGGCCTTAGTAATCCGCTCCACTGCGTGTTCGATATCTTGCACATTTCTCATATTTGTCTCTGTTATTTCCGGTATCATCATATTGAACGATTCCCTATACCTATTCCAGTCAGCTTTCCTAACATTTGGCGAAAATATGGTCTTGGTGATATGAACATCAAATTTGAAACTGATGTAGCGATGATCTGAGAAGCTGTGTTCACTTAAAACATGCCACTCAGATATCATTTCATTCAGTTCTTGCGAGGCCAAGGTGATGTCCAAAACCTCTTGCCTGTTTTTAGTGACAAAGGTTGGGGCATCTCCCTTGTTGCAAACTACCAGATTAGTACGCAAAATAAACTCTATTAGCGACTCTCCCCTTGCATTAGTATCACTGCTTCCCCATATACTATGATGCGCATTCGCATCGCATCCCATAATGAGTTTCGTCTTTGTTTTCAGTGACTCCTCAACTAAGGTCTTAACGGCACATGGAGGCATCTCCCTGTCATGTCCCATATAGACCGAAGATACCCGGTAGAATCAGCAGTGCAAAAATCTCCTAGCGAAGCCGAAGGAGACATAAAACCTGCAGACTATGGCGAAAATCATATGCGGGAAGTTTCTACAGGCTCAACAGGCTGAACCGCGGATTGTGAGAGTCACCGAGATCTGTGAAGAGGAAGCCCTTGATGACTCAATTGAAGCGGCTGATGTGACGGTGGTTGAATATTTGGATGGTTCTACGGTTCCTCCAGATAAATCTTCACCATTGTAAGGCCGCTTGTGCTGCCTTAAAAGTTCTCCTGATGAAAGGAGACATAGATATAGTTCTTATTCAAGAACCCTACATATGTATATAAGAACAAGATCTGTGAATTAAGCACTCCGGGTTTCCAACTTTTGCATAATACCGGTAACGATATAAATCGAGCATGTATAATTGCTAAAAACGAACTAAACTTGTTTCTGCTTCCTTCATTGAGCAATGCAGACACTGTCGTAGCCAGTCTAGAGATATCCACATGCAAATATTGGGTATCTTCGGTCTACATGGGACATGATAGGGAGACGCCACCCTGTGCCGTTAAGACCTTAGTTGAGGAGTCACTAAAAACAAAGACAAAACTCATAATGGGATGCGATGCAAATGCACATCATAGTATTTGGGGAAGTAGTGATACTAATGCAAGGGGAGAGTCGCTAATAGAGTTTATTTTGCGTACTACCCTGGTAGTTTGCAATAAGGGAGATGCACCAACCTTCGTCACCAGGAACAGACAAGAGGTTTTGGACGTAACGTTGACCTCTCCGGAACTGAATGATAAGATATCTGAGTGGCAAGTTTTGAGGGCACATAGCTTCACAGATCATCGCTACATCAGTTTCGGTATAGGGAATCGTTCAATATGATGATACCGGAAATACCAGAGACAAACATGAGCACTGTGGAAGTTGTCGAACACGCAGTGGAGAGGATTACTAAGGCCTTCAACATTTCACTGAAAGCTGCATGCCCTAAAGGGAAGCCAAGGGAGAAAAATCGAACACCATGGTGGTCTACGGAGTTAGGTAATATGAGGAAATCGTGCAGGAAGCTCTTTAACAAAGCAAAGTCCACCAGAGCTCTTGTGGATTGGGACGCTTACAAGAAGGATCTGAGAGGTTACAAGCGAGAACTGAGAAAGGCTCAGCATAACTCATGGAATGATTACTGCAGCAGCATTGAGAATACGTCCGAGGCTTCCAGACTACGGAAGGTGCTAGCATCCACGAGCTCCGCTCCAGGTTTCATTAAAACATCGGAGGGCAATTGGGCAACGTCCAGTGAGGAGACGCTGGAGGTACTATTGGACACACATTTTCCCGGAAATTGTATCAGAATCTAGAATAAAATGGGCGTTAAATAGCTTTGGATCATTCAAATCCCCTGGACCTGATGGAATTATTCCGGCGGAGTTACAAGCGGTGGCTGACAGAATTATCCCCTGGTTGTCGGCGATATATATAGGATGTATCAACTTAGCATATATTCCACGAAAGTGGAGGGAATCAAAAGTAGTTTTCATACCTAAAGCGGGAAAAGCCTCCCACTCGAATGCGAAGGATTTCCGACCAATCAGCTTATCATCATTCCTACTTAAGACTCTGGAGAGGATGATAGATATTTATCTTCGAACTAGCGTCGATTCAAGTTTGCTCTCGAAACGACAACATGCATACTCGAAGGGCTGGTCTACTGAGACCGCATTACATGAACTAGTCAGCTTTATTGAAAGCTCACTATCTGTCAAAGAATACACAATCGTGGCATTTCTAGACATCGAAGGGGCGTTCAATAACGTCCATCCGAGCTCGATATTAAATGGACTGACAACTCTGAATGTTGATCCAGGTATACTTAGGCTGTTAGACGAACTTCTAAGGAAGAGACGTATTTCAGCCACACTAGGACAAGTAAACATACAAAGGTATGTGAACAGAGGCACTCCTCAAGGAGAAGTTCTATCACCTCTTCTTTGGAATTTTGCTATAAACGACCTTCTGGTTTCCCTAGAAAAAGAAAGGATACAGGTGGTGGCATACGCAGATGATGTGGCGCTAGCAGCCAGGGGAAAATTCCCATCAACAGTTAGAGATATTATACAGAGAGCCCTCCGGATGACTGAGAAATGGGCGAAAGATAATGGTCTTGGGGTAAATCCTGCAAATACAGAAATAGTCATGTACTGCAAAGACCGCAAAACTCCCACGGTTAGGCCCATTTCCTTAGGGGGTATTGAAATTCCCTTTAGGGAGTGTGCAAAATACCTTGGCGTTATTTTGGACAGGAAGCTGAACTTTAAGCTTAATATTGAAGAAAGGGCGAGGAAAGCAACGGTAGCTTTATACTCGTGCAAAAAGGCAATAGGGAAAAAGTGGGGACCAAAAATTGTATATTGGCTATACACGGCAGTGCTTAGACCTATAATGCTATATGGTGTTGTGGTCTGATGGCCGGCACTTCACCAGCCGACAAGTTTAGACAAAGTTCAGCGTATGGCGTGCTTGTGTATCTCAGGTGCATTCAGCAAGACAGGAACAAACTCCCATAATGTCATACTGCATCTATTGCCTTTAGACATTTTGGCCAAACAGTCAGCTGCAACAACGGCTGTGCGGTTGCGCGAGCTATCGCTGTGGTCCTCAAAATAATGCCAGATGTGCCTAACGTAGTGGATTACACTTTGGCGAGTCCACTTTTCGACAAAAAGTTTGAGACTCTAATTCCCAACAGTGAGGCGTGGTGTACACGGACCCCGGGGAATAAAAGATATATAGATTTCTACACTGATGGCTCCAAATTGGATGGCCAAGTGGGTTTCGGAGTATATTCTAAACTTCGAATAGCGAAAAGATTACCTGATCACTGTAGTGTTTTTCAGGCTGAAATATTAGCAATAAGAGAAGTGGTGAATTGGCTGAGAAGTAATGATCCAAACAATATTGGTATTAATATATACTGAGACAGTCAACCTGCAATAAAATCCTTGGACTCTGTGTTCCTCAACTCGAAAACGGCCATCGACTGCCGCAAATCTCTCAATGAGATGGCTGAGCAGCACAATATTCACCTAATATGGGTGCCTGCCCATAGGAACATACCGGAGAACTGCGAAGCAGATGAGCTAGCAAGGCTAGGAACTACCTTACATATTCCAGGGGAACTAGAATCTGTTGGTATGCCTCTGACTACCTGCAAGCTCTTACTGCGTGAGAAGGCTGTCATGATGGCAAATGTTCGATGGGAGAATTGTAAGGGTTGTAACGACACCAAGCAAATATGGCCCCATTTAAACTTAAACCGCACACTAGATATGCTAGTGTTCTCGAGACGCCAGATACCACTCCTGATATCTGCTATAACGGGTCGCTGCCTGATAAGCGATTTTGCAAAAACTATTGGTGCGAAGTATAATGTCTATTGTATGAGCTGTCATGATGCGGAGGAAAAGGAATCAATAAAACACCTCTTGTGTGAGTGTCCTGCATTTTATGTAAAGGTAGGTACTATGTTCGGTTTCCGCAGCGAAATCCCATACAAAACCAAAAATGCGAAAAACTACCGAAATATTTTTTCGTTTGTGGTACTTTGTTTTTTTTCGAGTTGAAAAAGTGACATAAAGCGCATAGTCCCTAATTAGGTCGTGTTAAATCCTTCCATATGTTGAGATTAGTTAGTTTGAAAACATGGCGCCATTTGTAATGCGAATTAAGAAATAATTTATTTGTTCAAATGATTTGTGTTAAATTATAATGCAAAAGTGGTTCGCGTTGTTATTTAAAATTGTTATACGATCAATTGACGAAATAAATATAACATGGAGTGGTATTTTCGTAATAAACTAGCAACCACCATCTAGCCGCCCCCTACTACATGATTGAATAGAAATAATGTATATAACACGACATTTATAGAAAAATGTTAACAAATAAAGCTCTATTTAGCGATGTTCATTTTACAATCGTTTCTTTTTACTGGGCATCGGGATAATAAACACAATTTATGCTGTCATTTCATGGTAAATATAAAGGAGGCAGTGCTATTGATGATGCAGTACTATGGTTGCAACGAATGGAATCACAAGAATAATTTGCTATGTTCCAAAAATAAAATTAGTTGGTCTGAACAAAGTTATACCAAAAATAAATGGTAAATGTTTATGCCACATAAATAAAAAGTTATACCCTATACAGGGTTTTATAATTTAGTGCATATGTTTGCAATACCCAGAAGGAGACGAGATAGACACATGGTGTCTTTGGCAAAAATGCTCAGGGTGGGTTCCTGAGTCGATATAGCCATGTCCGTCTGTCTGTGAACACATTTTTGTAATCAATGCCTAGGTCGCAATTTAAGCCCAATCGACTTCAAATTTGACACAATTATGTGTTTTGGATCAGAATAGAACCCTATTGATTTTGGAAGAAATCGGTTCAGAGTTAGATATAGCTCCCATATATATCGTTCGCCCGATATGTACTTATATGGGGCCAGAAGCCAAAGTTTTACCCCAATTTGGTTGAAATTTTGCACTAGGAGAACAATTAGTAGTATAGTCTAGTGTGCCAAATTTTATTGAAATCGGTTCAGATTTGGATATAGCTCCCATATATATCATTCTTCCGATATGCACTTATATGGGCCCAGACGCCTGAGATTTACCCTGATTTGGTTGAAATTTTGCACTAGGATTACAATTAGCAGTAAAGTCAAGTGTGCTAAATTTTATTGAAATCGATTCAGATTTAAGTCCCGATTTGGACCTATATGATCACAGAAGCCATAGTTTTAGCGCAATTTGCTTAAAATTTTGCACTAGGAAAACAATTAGTTCAGATTTAGATATAGCTCCCATATATATCTTTCGCCCGATTTAGACTCATATGACCAAAGAGGCCAAGTTTTTACTCGAATTTTGTTGAAATTTTGTACAGGGAGTAGAATTAGCTTTGTTGCTACGCGTGCCAAATTTGGTTGAAATCGGTTCAGATTTAGATATAGCTCCCATATATATTTTTTCTGATTTCGAGAAAAATGATCAAAATACATTGTAAAATCGTCACTGTTAGTCGAAAACTTGTAAAAATGACTCGAATTGAACTTTATTTCTAATAAATATCAATCGCCATAGGGCGTTAACCGATTTAACCGACTTAAATTTTAAGTCAAAAAATGTCTAAGAAGTCTTAAATATATTGTCGGTTCAGATTTAAAAGTATGTATATGGGAACATAAACCTTTATATATATCACCCAATAAATTTGGAGGATTTCAGATGGTATCGAAAATGTAGATCACAAATTGGTGCATATATAGTCGGCCCGCCCGATTTTATTACGTGACTGAGATATTCTCTGGTATAGAACTCTAACATCCCTTTGTGACGAATTATAAGTCGGGAACAGTGACTTTGGCTTAGGAACTACCCTTAAACGTGAGTTATGGGCTTAAGTTTATTGAATTTGAACTTTACATTATACACTATACTTTCGTTTGACAAAAAATAATAAGGAAGTAACAATATCGTAAGACGAAGAAAAAAATATATATGTGAGAATAAAAAAACTAGATGAAAATTTATTGGGTATGGAGTGGTGGTATTAAGTATGAGAAATGGTATGGTTTGTATTTCCATGATGGCTGCACAAAAACCTTTCAAAGAGTTGTACAGACAGCCACCACATGTATGAGTTTTTGGGTAAATCAACATGACCTTTTACTTTAACATGGATTTTCGATGTATTGAAGCGGCATTGTTCTTTGCGTGCATGATAGGGAAATTCATTTCAAGTTCAAGTCCTAAACCTCCAATTTTCTCAATGGCATCATAAGCATTATCGGGCAAACCACCATTACAAGCTGAATCTGTTGTATCACAATCTAATAATTCCTGCTCGGAATATTGTTCCAGTTTATCAATCCTGACATCATGCAAATCTTCGACATTGCCGGTAACACTAAAAGCCCAGCAAGAGCCACATTGACCTTTTCTCTCCAATCGAATTCTTTGGGCAATTCAATGTCTGGAATTTCAGTTTAAGGGGTTAAAGCAGCATTACCCTCATCTCGTTGCCATATGCCGGTACGTTGTTTATATTCGGTACTGGTCAAATCAGCAAATTCAGTGATACCATATTTGGCACTACCACGCTCATTTGCATTCAAATCCTGTATGATTTTTAAATTTTGCTTGAAAATTCTCACATGCATTTGTCTTTCCATGGTGGTGTGATAACGACGATTTTAAGATATTCGACTTTATTCAAACTATGATGATTTTGTTCCTTATGTGTCTTCTTTTCGGCATATTCCAATGAACGAGTAGCATTTTTCACCAATTGTTTTGTTGCTGAATTAAGTTTGTTGCTGAACGGATTGTCAATTGCTTCAGATGTAAAAGTTTGCATAACAAATTGACGGAATCCATTTGGATTATTATTGTCCTGTGCTTTGTGAGATTTGGTTCAAAACAATTCAAAAACTGGTAGAAAAACACTTCAAAAAAATTATTATGAATGCGTGTATGTAAACAATCTGCTGCTGCGTATGTATACGTAAAAATATTATGACGTTTGGCGATGTTGTCAATTAAATTGCTGAGAAATAAACGCAGAATAGTTCCAAAATAGCTGTTTTCTTCGTTCGAAATCTATTGTCAATACTCTCATTTTTCAACGCGAAAGAATGGTTAAGTGAAGTTTTTTTTCGTGCCAACAAACATAGTACCCACCTTTATGGAGAAAACATTTATACAGTGGGAGAAAAAAATGATTCAATTGTAAATGTAAGAGGAAAATTCCCAAATGTTCTCTCCATAAGAAGTTAGCATAAAGAGCCCAAAATTGAGTTATCTCTCCCAGCCAGATCTATACTAAAGGCTGTGGTAAGATTCATTCGCCCGAATCGAAACATGTACAGTCCAGGCTTGTATAGATTTGTATCTGGCGTTTTCTTTTCAATGACTCTATTAATCATGTTCCTTAATCTAAATCTGTCCATAAAACCCGATTAATAATTGTACAATTAGATATAATGCATTTGGACGTTGCCCGTTTCGGTATCAGGCTAACATGAAATATAATAAACAACGAAGAGCCCGTCGTAAAACTAGGAAAAACACTACTAATGTACGCGTTAGAATTTCTGTAAGTTGTCACATGTTGTTGTTGTTGACTGTAGAAACAAAAGGCATTGTTCGATTGTTCACCACTTAGGTGAATTCAAACAAATTAGCTTTCTAAAAATAAATTTCGTGTTGTTGCATTACTGTGTAAGAAAACTAAATAAAAATAGATTAAGGGACTTGTAGTTATATGAAAAGATGATATACAGTGGGAGAAAAAATGATTCAATTTGTAAGAGGAAAATTCCCAAATGTTTTCTCCATAAGGAGTTAGCATAAAGAGCCCAAAATTGAGTTATCTCTCACAGCCAGATCTATACTAAAGGCTGTGGAAAGATTCATTCGCCCGAATCGAAACATGTGCAGTCCAGGCGTGTATAGATTTGTATCTAGCGTATCATGTTCCTTAATCTAATACGGTGTTCTCACCAAGCATGTTTTGGGGTTTGAAATATTTTCCCTTTATAAGCACTTCAAAACGAGTCGTTTTCGCCATACTAAAAAACAAGTTCAAAACACAAGTTTTCCTCCAAAACACGTCAATTTTAGAATGTGAACCCACCTAATTTGGAATATACCCCGAATAACATACCCTATTCAAAATATATGTCAAAATATTGAAATAAGTTTCATAGAAAAAACAAAAACAATAAACAAAGGCTTTTAAGAACATGGACATGTGAAAATAACATAAAAATTTTTTCCCTTTGCGCTCGCGGTAATTATTTGGACATAGGTTGCATATATGTGAATTTGGTTACTATCAAACTAAAACATCTCAACCCGGTGTGAACGGTGAAATGTTTTGGAAAAACGAATGAAGAAAACGAGTCGGTGGGAACATAGCATAAATCTGTCCATAAAGCTCGATTAATAATTGTAAAATTTGATATAATGCATTTGAACCTTAATTGCCTGTTTCGGTATCAGGCTAACATGAAATAAAATTTATAATAATACACTAAAAAAAATATTGGAAATATTTAAATTGCACAAAATTTCTCAAGCATGCGTTTATGATTTATCGTAAGTGTGTTAAAAAAGTAATTGAAAATAGTTACATTTTTAATGAAAAAATTAATTGACGTTTGCAATCAACATCAGATAAATTTTTAATTCAATCAATTAAAAAATTAATTGAAATTTGCTAACGAAATCAATTAGTTTTTTAATCAAATATTTTTTAATTTACAATTAAAACTGCAATTGATACTATCATTTTCGTGCTTGAAGACATTTCAATTAAAAAATTAATTGGATCAATTAATTTCATGATTGAATCAAAAATTTCTTTGTGTGAAATTTTGTCCTCTGGGGCCTTATAAGTGCGAAAGATATATATGGCAGCTATATCTAGATCTGAACCGATTTCAACTAAATTTGGCATGCATACTAAAAATGTTAATTCCATTCCTTTCGCACAATTTTAAGTAAATCGGAGTGAAATTTTGACCTACGGTGGTCATATGGCTATAAATCGGACGAAACATATATATGGGAGCTATGTCTAAATCTGAACCGATTTCAATCACATTCAGTATGCATATTTATAATGATAGTTCTACTCCCTGTGCAAAAGTTTACGTAAACCGGGATAAAACTTTGGCCTATGAAGCCATAGGAGTGTAAATCGGTCGAAAGATATATCTGAATTTGAACCGAACGGATATTCTGCAAAATTTACGAAACTAAAAACACTTTCTATTATACGAAATTAGGAGCACATCGGTTGATAAATACATCATTTATTACCACATCGGTTATAAATATATATGGAAGCTATATCTTGGTTAGGTTAAAGTGGCAGCCCGATTGAGTTTCAGGCTCACTTAGACTATTCAGTCCATTGTGATACCACATTTAACTAAAAGTACCGATTACATAGTTTTAACCACTGAACCTTCACTATTATTTTCATTTGTTGAACCAACCAGATTGTTCCAAAAAACATTAACAGACTGCTTATGTTAACGTTTTCCAGGTCCGCCAGTAATCTGAAGCTATATGCCCCTAAAATTTGCTTACGCCTTACACAAAATGCAGGACACTCACACAAGAGGTGTTTTATTGATTCCTTTTCCTCCGCATCATGACAGCTCATACAATAGTCATTATACTTCGCACCAATAGTTTTTGCAAAATCGCCTATCAGGCAGCGACCCGTTATAGCAGATATCAGGAGTGATATCTGACGTCTTGAGAACACTAGCATATCTAGTGTGCGGTTCAAGTTTAAATGGGGCCATATTTGCTTGGTGTCGTTACAACACTTGCAATTCTCCCATCATGGCTGCCTTCTCACGCAGTAAGACCTTGCAGGTAGCCCCAGGCATACCAACCGATTCTAGTTCCCCTGGAATATGTAAGGTAGTTCCTAGCCTTGCTAACTCATCTGATTTATGTATGTTCCTATGGCCAGGCACCCACATTTGGTGAATATTGTACTGTTCAGGCATCTCGTTGAGAGATTTGCGGCAGTCGATGGCCGTTTTCGAGTTAAGGATTTTATTGCAGGTTGACTTTCTGAGTATATATTAATGCCAACATTTTTTTGGAACATTACTTCTCAGCCAATTCGCCACCTCTCTTATTGCTAATATTTCAGCCTGAAAAACACTACAGTGATTAGGTAATCTTTTCGCTATTCGAAGTTCCAGATCTTTAGAATATACTCCGAAACTCACTTGTCCATCCAATTTGGAGCCATCAGTGTAGAAATCTATATGTCTTTTATTCCCCGGGGTCTGTGTACACCACGCCTCACTGTTGGCAATTAGAGTTTCAAACTTTTTGTAGAAGAGTAGTTTCGCCAGAGTGTAATCCACTACGTTAGGCACATCTGGCATTATTTTGAGGACCGAACTGTGACCGTACATATTTTCCGACCACAGCGATAGCTCGCGCAACCGCAGAGCCGTTGCAGCATGGGAATCTGTTCAAGTCTGGCATTAAGGGAATCTGTTCCAGTCTTACTGAATGCGCCTGAGATACACAATCACGCCATACGCTGAACTTTATCTAAACCTGTCGGTTGCTGAAGTGCCGGGCACCAGACTACAACACCATATAGCATTATAGGTCCAACAACTGCCGTGTATAGCCAATGCACAATTTTCGTTTTTAGTCCCCTCTTTTTACCTCTTTGCACGAGTACAAAGCTACCGTGGCTTTTCTCGTTCTTTCTTCAATATTAAGTTTAAAGTTCAGCTTCCTGTCCAGAATAAAGCCAAGGTATTTTGCACACTCACCAAAGGGAATTTCAATAGCCCGTAAGATATGGGCTCAACCGTGGGAGTTTTGCGATCTTTGCAGTGCATGACTAGTTCTGCATTTGCAGGATTTACCCCAAGACCATTATCTTTCGCCCATTTCTCAGTCATCCGGAGGGCTCTCTGTATAATATCTCTTATTGTGGATGGGAATTTGCTGCTAGCGCCACATCGACTGCGTATGCCACCAATTTTATCCTTTTTTTAGGGAAACCAGAAGGTTGTTTATAGCAACATTCCATAGAAGAGGTGATAGAACTCCTCCTTGGGGAGTGCTTCTGTTCACATAACTTTGTATGTTTGCTTGTCCTAGTGTGGCATCCTTTGTATATCACCGTAAACCAGGGGATAATTCTTTCAGTCACTGCTTGTAACTCCGCCGCAGTAATTCCATCAGGTCCGGGGGATGTGAATGGCCCAAAGCTATTTAACGCCCATTTTATTCTAGATTCCGATACAATTTCCTCTATAGGAAATGACCGCTGAGCCACTGTGGCACCGCCAAAACATGGTCTGATTTCCAGGAAAATGTGTGTCCAATAGTACCTCCAGCATCTCCTGGACGTTGTCCAATTGTCCTCCGATGTTTTAATGAAACCTGGAGCGGAGTTAGTGGATACTAGCATCCACTTCCTTGCGTAGTCTGGAAGCCTCGGACGTATTTTCAATACTGCTGCAGTAAACATTCCAAGAGTTATGCTGAGCCTTTCTCAGTTCTCGCTTGTATCCTCTCAAATTCTCCTTGTTAGCGTCCCAATCCTCAGGAGCTCTGGTGGACTTTGCTTTGTTAAAGAGCTGCCTGCATGATTTCCTCATATGTATTACTTAACTCCGTAGACCACCATGGTGGTCGATTTTCCCCCTTGACTTCCCTCTAGTAATCCTCTCCACTGTGTGTTCGATATCTTGCACAGTGCTCATATTTGTCTCTGGTATTTCCGGTATCATCATATAGAACGATTCCCTATACCTATTCCAATCAGCTTTCCTAACATTTGGCGGAAATATGGTGTTTGAAGTACGAACAGCCAATCTGAAACTGATGTAGCGATGATCTGAGAAGCTATGTTCCCTCAAAACTTGTCACTCAGATATCTTATCATTCAGTTCCGGAGAGTCCAATGTGACGTCCAAAACCTCTTGCCTGTTTTTGGTGGCGAAGGTTGGTGCATCTCACTTATTGCAAACTACCAGGTTAGTACGCAAAATAAACTATTATTATCTATTAGCGTCTCTCCCCTTGCATTAGTATCACTACTTCCCCAAATACTATAATGTGCATTTGCATCACATCCCATAATGAGTTTTGTCTTTGTTTTCAGTTACTCCTCAACTAAGGTCTTAACGGCACATGGAGGCAGTATTTGCATTTGGATATCTCTAGACTGGCTACGACAGTGTCTGCATTGCTCAATGAAGGAAGCAGAAGCAAGTTTAGTTCATTTTTAGCAATTATACATGCTCGATATATATCTTTACCGGTATTATGCAAAAGTTTGAAACCAGGAGTGCTTAATTCACAGATCTTGTTCTTATATATGTATGGGTCTTGAATACGAACTATATCTATGTCTCCTTTCATCAGGAGAACTTTTAAGGCAGCACAAGCGGCCTTACAATGGTGAAGATTTATCTGGAGGAACCGTAGAACCATCCAAATTTTCAACCACCGTCACATCACCGCTTCAATTGAGTCATCAAGGGCTTCATCTTCACAGATCTCGGTGACTCTCGCAACAACCCGCGGTTCAGCTTTGGTGAGGTTTGAGCCTGCAGGGACTTTCCGCATACGATGTTCGTCAATGTCTGCAGTTTTTATTTTTCGTTCGGCTTCACAAGATTGGGCTTGGTCACTGCCCAACTTTATAACTTCAGTCGATACCCGTCCACTGGACCCTGAAGTTAGCAACCTACTGGATGACTTTGAATTTCGCTGCATATCGGTTTAATTTTCCACCACACGTGAAATTCGTAATGGATACCTATTACGATGAAATAATCCGCTATTAAAAAACACGTCCGTTCAGTTCGATGATTGAAATATGAGCTATATCTAAATCTGAACCGAAAAAAGACGATGTGCCAAAGTTGAGGATGATCGGACATGAGCTACGAGCTGTACTTTGCACAAAAAAATATTTGAACAGACAGACAGATGGACATCGCTAAATCTACTCAGAATTTAATTCTAAGACGATTGGTATACTAAAAGATGGGTCTAAGAGCGGTCCCTCTTAGCGTTACATACAAATGCACAAACTTATTATACCCTGTACCACAGTAGTGGTGAATAATCTTATTAAACATATCGACATACTGCATACTAGGGTTCCCAACGGACTGGAAAGGCCTGGAATTTCCAGATTTTCTGTATCATGTCCAGTTACAAGATATTCAATAATATTTCCAGCTAAATATACTTTTGAAATAATATTTCAATAGAAAAGACTATACGTTTATTTATTTATCTTTTTCATTTTCAATAAGGTGATTTTTGAGTGTTAAAACCAGCACCCAATTACACCCAGAGAGAGAAAGCGTAGTAACTCAAAATTTTGGAATTTTCACTTTTCATTAAAAAACGATACACACTGTAAAATACTCCCATTTTTACTAATCTTTCATTAAAGAAATGCCGTTATGTTTTCTTCAGGTTTAATACTTTTTTACTACAGTTTTTTGTCTCTACTGAAAAATAAAAAAATTGAGTTATTACACTGGTAGAAAAAGTTTCGTTAATACGATGAATTTCTACGTTGTATTAACAAAATTCTTCATTAAAAGTCAGCCAACGTAGCATTTCATTATAACAACGTAATTTTACGTTATATTTATACATTTCGTAGTATTAACGAATAATTACGTTGCTGTTACGTAGTCTTTTCGTTGTATTAACGAATATTATTCGTTATATGAATGAAATTTATACATTGTATGGATGCAGCTTATACGTTGTATGAATGAAAATCAATCAGTTTTTTCATTGTATGAATGAAAGGCGAACATTGTACAAAAGAACACAAACGTTATATTAATGAAACCAACCAATTATTGCATTTTTTGTTAAGATCTTTGAAATATGATTTATATACAGTAGGAAATAATGTGCGTTGATAAATTAAGTAATTTAATAATCATATATTGTGGCTTTCAGTTAAGAAAAAAAGCATTTTATTTCTAAGACCAAAAAGTGATAATCGTATAGCCGTGTCCATTTATCCAATGTTTTTGCAACCAAGGTTCATTACGGTAGTTGTTCTGTTCATCATCTGAAAGTTCACTTCCCCGGGGCATTTTCACTAAAGATTTACACTAAATTTTTTGCGAATATACAAAAAAAAAGAAAAACACCAATTTAAATCACCCACCATCTATGTTTACTATTCAAAATGAAAGTGTAATGTAAATATTGTTAAAATTTATTTTTTAAAGATCCATATAATTATATTAACGATCGTTTTCGTTTTATAAATGAAATTTTCAATTCCAGTTTCGGAGTATATAAAACGACTGTTTTAAGGGCTAAAAGTTTCAAAAAGTTACTCTCTATGGGCAAATGATTATAATGTATTCTAATT
Source organism: Haematobia irritans (assembly GCF_050003625.1). Classification (NCBI taxonomy): domain Eukaryota; kingdom Metazoa; phylum Arthropoda; class Insecta; order Diptera; family Muscidae; genus Haematobia; species Haematobia irritans. The sequence continues at coordinate 66,314,639 of NC_134401.1, read as the reverse complement.
CTTCAAACAATTACAATGTTAATATTCGTAATATTAACGAAACGTGTTTCATTAATATAACGAAAAACCAAAACAAAAAATTGTCTTTTAAAGATTGATTTCATTGTATTAACGATCACTTTCGTTCTTATGATGAAAAATTTCGTAATATTAACGAAAAATAATCAACGAAAACCGTTCGTTAATAGTACGAAACATTTTTCTACCAGTGAATTTAAATTTCCCATCAACAATATAACACTTGTCATCCAAAACAAATCTCTCAATATTTAAATTTAATGATGTAGTACCACACTATACTGCATCTTCAGTAATGCCAGTGAATTTCACAGTTTCATTTTGATTTATATCGCCAAAATCGTGATTTTTGCAAATTGAAACATCAGCTCCAGTATCAACCAAAAATCTTAATTCTTTATTAATGTTGCAACATTTTATAGATAACAAGTAAGGAAAGTCTAAAGTCGGGCGGGGCCGACTATATTATACCCTGCACCACTTTGTAGATCTAAATTTTCGATACCATATCACATCCGTCAAATGTGTTGGATGCTATATATAATGGTTTGTTCCAACTATATACATTTAAATATCACTTTGGACAGAATTTGATAGACTTTTACAAAATCTATAGATTCAAAATTTAAGTTGGCTAATGCACTAGGGTGGAACACATTTAAATCTGCAGCAATTTTATGGAAACTTCGCAAAAGTTTATTTATGATTTATCGCTCGATATATACATATGTATTAGAAGTTTAGGAAAATTAGAGTCATTTTTACAACTGTTCGACTAAGCAGTGGCGATTTAACAAGGAAAATGTTGGTATTTTGACCATTTTTGCCGAAATCAGAAAAACATATATATGGGAGCTATATCTAAATGTGAACCGATGTCAACCAAATTTGGTACGCACAGTTACAATCGTAATTTTACTCCCTATGCAAAATTTCAACCAAATCGGAGTAAAAAATTGGCCTCTGTGGGCAAATGAGTGTAAATCGGGCGAAAGCTATATATGGGAGCTATATCTAAATCTGAACCGATTTGGCTGATATTTTGCAAGTTTTTCGAGACTCATAAAATATTCGGATGTACGGAATCTGAACCGATTTTTTCAATAGGGATCGTCTTTGAGCCGAAACAGGACCCTATACCAAATTTTAGGACAATCGGACTAAAACTGCGAGCTGTACTTTGCACACAAAAATACATAGGTTAGGTTAGGTTAAGAATTTAATTCTAAGCCGATCCGTATACTAAAAGGTTGGTCTATGATTACTCCTTCTTGGCGTTACATACAAATGCACAAAACTTATTATACCCTGTGCCACAGTAGTGGTGAATGGTATAAAAATGCGCTAGATTTTGCTGATATATTGAAAATTCTTACATTTGGCCCTCTTGGACAACAGCTTCCTCCATTGTCCGGCCTTCGTAGTTTCCCTCATCAGCTGAATAGGGAAATGCTCGAAAACGTTGATTCGATCTCCCGTCATATGAACGGTTCCGGGTGTTTTGAGCATAATTGACGCGATGACTGCCGTGTCCATTATTTCTTGTGTACTTATAGTTATTATTTCGATAATTGTTCTGTCCTCGGCTACTGTCATTAGCATTGTTATGTCGCCAATTGTAATTCTGCTTTTCGTTGCGTCTGTATCTATCGTCGAAACTCTCCATTGTTGTCATTGTTGTTCCCAAACCTATTATTACTTCCATATCTACTATTATCATTTTTACTTCTTCCACCTCTCAAATTCCTATCAAGACCTCTATTTACGAAAAACATATTCTTATCTGCTGAATCTAAATTCTTCTCGCCGGTAATACATCTCTGTGCCGCCTCGCTTAAAGTTTTCGGCATATTCGATAATAATATTGGCTGACATTCAGCACTAACACCCTTAACAAAAACATTAACGGCCTTATTCATAAAAAATCATTAACGCGCACTCTAAACCAGTGATAGCTATCACGCTCTTTTTATTCTATAAGCCTTATATAAAAATGGGTATTCATTAATCATTAATAACACTATTATACACTGTTAGAAAAATATGTTTTTCATATGTTCCGATATAAACAAAATGTGTTTCGGGCACAATTTTTAAACACAATATATTTAAGTGCAAACGTGTAATATTCCTAAACTAACACAAAATGTTTGGGACACATATGTTAATATGTTAGAATATATTATGTTTGGGGCATGAATGTTTCATAAAAATAATATGTGTGAATGTAAACATATATAAATTTACAAATTTCGAGTAAACATATATATGTTGTGATACTTTATTCAGAGAGCGACAGAGAGAGAGAGAGAGAGTTAGTATAGAGAAAGAAATAGAGATGGAAACCGGGAGGGTTGAATAAAAAGATATCGACATAACACAGCGAGAGAATGAAATGAGAGCAATTTCTGTGAAACCGCTTGTATGTTGTTTCGGAAAACTGTTTCATTTAATTTGAATATTAGAATGAGTATTCGGAATAAAGAGAATAGACATTCGGAACCAAGGGAATAGACATTTGAAAAAACAGTATATTTGTATTACAGAAAAAGATGCGAAGAACTCAAAAATTTCGTGGAAGTGAAAATTATGTGAGGGAATGAGCACAATATTCTTTGAGGAATTATTCCAAGCATATACTATTTTTGGACTCAAAATGCTTCCAAACATATAATATGCTCACATAAAACAAACATATTAATGTTTCGGCAGTATCCAATAATATATGTGCTTCCTGCAAAATATGTTTGGAACATATGTTAGAGAAGCGATTTTTTTTGAGGGTGTAGTTATCATGCGTTTTTAGTTATCAGGTGGCAACACATGTCGTTACATCTTGTCATTTTCATCGTAGTGATGAAGATCGACATTTTAATGATTTTGTGGCGAAACATAATTTTCCAGGCTAAATTAATTTATACAGAATGCATTACTCACAATATACAATCATTTTATAATTAGTCAATATGTTAGTATCAATATTAGTATTAATCGAACCGGATTGTATTCGAATATAAAGTCTATTGTTATTCAAAACACATCACTAATCTAATGGAATTCATCTATTTAATTTCTCGAGCTACTTTTCGACGCATTTTTCATTAAAGTAACAAAAGGAAGTTTAAGATGACGTTAAATTTACATAATATTAGTAGGAATGCATTTTGTACGACTATTTCTGCAGTTCTCTTATTTGGATTAGTATTTTGAAAAATGGTATAAAAATAGGGTTTTTATAAGAAAAGATCGCCCATTTTATACGCATTGGCATATAATGATATACAAAATAGCATAAAACAGCGATACATTAATAGGTATTGCCCAAAAAAGCATTTTGCAATTTTATCAATGAGTTAAAGAAGGGTGCATCCGACAATAAATTTTTACAATTTACCAAAGACTTGTTAAAGGTTTGGTAAGCTATTAATCGTTTATGAATGCTATTTTTCATGAAATAATTTATCAATCGTTCATAAACGTCAATTAACTTTTTATGAATACGGCTGTAAGTGCCATGCCATCACTCACTTTATATATTGCATCCTTTGTCTCTTGTGATGGATTAGACAAATTCCCAATCTCAAATCCACTTAATTGATCTGCAAGCTCTGAAACTTTTTCCCTAAACTCAGTTATCGTCGACCTTCCTTGCACCGTTGTACCCAACTCAGTCAAAACTTGTTGCAAAGTTTTCGGATTTGGAAATGCTTCCTCTAAATTTTTCTTCAATTCGCGCCATGTTGTTGGCTTGTTGGAACGACCTAAAATGCTCCTCAGCTTGAAATTATAGACATACTTAACGAATATGGGTCTATCTTTTTCTATCAACAAATCTTGCAGTAATTCAGCTTGCGAAATAAAATCATCCAAAAATTTAAAAATTCCCTTTAACACCTGTAGATTTTTGCCTACCATAGAAATGTCAAAAGACGCCATATTGGGAAAACTTTCTAGCTTTACGACTTCCTATTTTACTTTAAAACTCTTTAAAATGCTTTCGGTTTCTCCAAGAAGTTGCTCAAATTGTATTTTTAAAGCTTTGGCCTCTTCTTCATCAACAACTTTATTAACCTCTTCTTTCAGAAAATTTAACCGTGCAAACTTTTCTTCCAAATAATTCTTAGTGAAGGTTCTGTTTACACTATTTTTCAAATTATTTTTCAGTTTTCCCAATTCATTTATGTACTCCATATAAAATACTAAAATTCAATAAATAATGTATTACAACTATTATTAGGCTTTCTTTTTTCAAACAACTTTTAAAAATATTCAATTAAACTTAAACACAAACATAATCTATTTCAAAAATCACATTCACAATGTGAATACGCTCCCTTACAATTTGAAATTAACGGATTTTTAAGTCGTATATACGCCCTTCATATGAAAAATACAACCCTGGCATACATATGCAAACCGGTTACCGATTACTCAAGTACTTGTATGCATCCAAATCTGAAGCAATATGTATAAGGAACCCCACAGGGAAATGCGCGCGCCATGTAGTGCCTCAAAGCAAAAATCTAAATATTTCTGTCAATGGCATTGCAATTCCTGTCAAAACAACAATGAAATATCTCGGAGTGAATTTCAGCAATTTATTTAAATTGCTGAAATTCACTCCGACCTAATACCTAACCTAATAGTTACGGTATCACCCCCACGTATATTTATTTGATGTATGCTTTAATGGTTACTTTTCTTATGCGCGCGTTTCCTGTTTTTTTGCCCAATATTAAATTTCTACCGAAATTGCATTTATTTAGTGAAATCAAATTAGGTCAACAACCTTCCGTTGTTGACGAATGATTTCGAGAATTAAAATCAAAATGCAAACAAACAGAAATGCACAATAGTCTACTTAGCATAAACTAAATCAATGAAAACACTTAATAATCATTTTTAAAATAACTTACTTATAGAATTGTATGTAGAAAATCAGATCAGTTAAAAAACTCATTGCAAACAATAAAGACATATTTTGAATTGGTAGCAGAGCTACGAAATAAAAGTCTTTGGTTTTTTCTCTCAAGCAGCAGTAGCTACAAGGTCTGTGTGATTTATTTGAGTAGCAGGAGCTACCAATAAATTGGCCTAGAAGAAAGGTATTCATACCTTTTTTTAAATATTAAATATTAAAAACTTAACTCCTAATCAAGGCAAAAAAGATTACTGGAATTATCTCCAGAGTCCTTCATAACCGATATCTTCCTCGTGACACTAAACTGCTGATTTACAAAGCAGCAATTAGACCTATTCTGATCTATGCTTTACCGATATGGTTTTCAATCTCTCCCTCAGCTGCAAAGGAGATGGAAGTCTTCGAGCGGTCTGTGTTGAGCAAATGCATCGAAAAGAATTTTCAATCTCAAACAAGGCGGTTTTCCAATGCATATATATACGATATGGCCAAAATAACACCTAATTGTGCATACTCCCTCTCTCTTATGCAACGTTTTTTTGAAAGATTAGAATCCCACGATAATCATCTCATGGTAGATACCTTCGAGGACGAGAAGCATCTTGCCTGGAACATGACTACTTACCTATCCCCAGTTGGTATTCTAAACGAATCCAAACTCAAAAGCTTACCAGAATTTCTATAACAAAGGTGTACCTGGAGCCCACAGGGACTAATCTCACTGTGATGATAGCTTTAATATATCTACACTAATCTAAATAAGACACTTAGTATTTAAAGCTAAGTTTGTATTTTTCTTACACAAACGGTCTAATATTTAAATTTAAAAGTCAAGTCTGAATCTTTTAACATTATACACATATTACTGTATATGTATATGTATACAATTCGTTCTTACTCTTTAAGGTTCATTCCTAGTCAACAGTAATGTCTCTGACATGTTCTGTTATTTTGTTTTTATTCGTTATTTATTTTTAAGTTTCTTTTTAACAGAAGTTCGCTCTGTACGACAACAGTATTTACAGTACAATGTATAGCATGTAGCATATATGTACCATCAGCGTTTATTAGAACAAGACAAATATAGTTCTAAGAATTTAATGTCTAATAAAGAGAAAATAATCATATGGTTTTGTAAACCCCTTCGTTTGTCAAAAAGTCTCAATAAAGCAAAACTGAAACTGAACTAGTACTTGTATAAAATGTCATATCATCTGACATATTGCCATACGTAGCCTGACATCTTGGAAATCTCAGTGGAACAATTTTAATATTATTAATTAATTAAATATTATCAATTTGTGTGTATTATTGTAAATTCATTTATATAATTTTTATTCAATTTAAATAAAACATAACCAATATAAAAACAAAAAGCGCCAGCCTTTATGTTATAGTGTTTTGTTATTGTGTTACTGGTTTTTGTGTCTCAGTGCAATTGGTTTGTTGATCTTTCGTTGTTGCATTGCGGCCTGAATTGCATCAATACGCAACCACATTTCTGATGCTCGCTGCCAGGAAGGTGGTGGATCATCGTTGATGGCTTCTTTGAGGGCCGCAAGTTCCCTCCGTTGCCGGACAATTTTTCCACCCCTTTTATGTTTTGGTTTTGTTGTCGGGGGAATTCGTGTAAGCTTTTCTTCACAAGCTCTCTGCTTTCTCCTCAAATACTTTTCCACTGTTAACCTTTTTGGACCGGCAGCTGGATCCACGGGACAAATTTCTTCAACAGGCATGAAATGGTATGTTGGCAGGATCGCCATGTAATGTTTTAAATTTTTGTTTGGTGTGATGTATAGTGTTGTAGTGAAATTTTATACGTTAACCTGCCTAACAAGGTGCCGGCGCTTAAAAACGCCACTTGGCAAAAATTTTAATTTTGTTATTGCAGGCACAATTGAGTGTCACAGCTATTTAAATAAAAAGACTTTTTAGGTAGAATGCATTCCATATATTAGTTAACATTTTCCTATATTTATGTACCTTTATACTACAATGAAAAAATTAACTGTATTGAATTCATATATGGAATGATTTTATTGAACTTTTTTCATTCATTTGGATAAATCTTACATATTTGTGGTAATCTTTTTACTTCAAAATTAGAACTGCTTACCTTAGATTTTAAATACAGTTTTATTTATTTATATTTTTCCTCAATAAAAGACATGTTTTATTAATATATTAAATATATTTATTAAGAATCAAAAGCATCGACTGTCCATGAAATATTAGTTTATTATTCCACTATTTCCAATTTCCATGTTACCAACTGTAAAACGTAATGGTTTTCTTCTTCTAGTTCCTTTCACTTTTAATAAGGTGCTGCGTAACGATTTTGTCCTCCTTTTACAATTTCAATACCTACAAATATAAAAAATCATAAACCAATTTTTTCACAAAAGGTTAGCGTCACTGTTACCTGATAATTGAAGATTCCAAAATGAAGACGAATGAAGGGGTTGTTTTTCTGTTGCTGTTTTCTTTCTTTATACGCCATCACGAACATTGATATACTTCCCACCAAAAAAAAGAGCTTCCAAAAAAGTAGTTTGGATCCCCAATCTGTGATCCGGAAGTAGTGCAAACTTGGATCATCTCCAATTAATTTTACATGGGTTTGTCATAGGACGGAAGTACTCCCTTTTTGGATCCTTTGCATTGCTTTAGAAGTCGTGCCCTGGAAGTTAATTTGAATGAAGAAATTTAAAAAGCGAAAACAATTTTTTTCAACCAATTTCACTTTTTTTTTCATCAATATGTTTATTATTACAGAATTATTTTCCTATTATCTAATTTTTACAATTTGAAAAGCTTTTTCGCTCCGACCAGGGGTTGAACCTGGGTTTGCTGGCACCATAACAGAACGCCTTAGCACACTCAGCCACAAACGCCATTGAACATAAAGCGTCGAAAGGTCAATCCAAATGTTTGTGATATGATCGTAATACGACACCAAGGAATAACATTCTAATTGCTTCTCGAGATGTTCTTTATTAGTATGAACGAAAAAATAAGAAACACAGGTTCAAATCTCACTAGCGGCAATTTTTTTATCAAATATTTTTCTAAAAAATTATTTTTTTATGTCATGCATCGTTTTTATTTTTTATTTTCGGCATATATTTTCGTATAAATATATTTGTTTCCATTAAAAATCAACAAAAAATTAAAAATTCTCGTAATTTGCAAAACCTTCTCAAAGAACTTCCATGGAAGCGAAAAAGTCAAACGGCATAGGTTCAAATCCCAGCGGGGATGAAATTTATTTTTTTTATTATTTTTTTACTTTTTTTATTAATTTCTATTTTTTTTTTAGTTTTTTTATAAGTTTTCTATTTTTTTGTAAAATTTAATTATACAAGATTTGCGCTTAAAATAGCCTGATTGCGGTCTTTCTAATTCTTGTCCATAAGGACTGCATCGGAAGTAGAAAAAAATCATTGGGGGATCCCAAGATGCGCTTTAGAAGAAATGTTTGTGCACTTGTCCAAAAGGACTGCATCGGAAGTGGAAAAAAATTATTGGGGGGTCCCACGATGCGCTTTAGAAGAAATGTTTGTGGACTTGTCCAAAAGGACTGCATCGGAAGTTGAAAAAACTCGATGGGGGATTCTGGGATGGGCTTTAAAAGAAATGTTTGTGGTACAACTTCCAATTTTTTTTGATGGGTTATTGTTTGTTATTTATGTTCAATAATTTTGAAAAAAAGACAAATGTTCACACTAATTTAAAATAAATATTTAATTTGTTATTTATTATATTATTTTACTATATTATTTCTTAACAATTTCTCCGTATACCATAACAACGCGATTCCAACTACAAAAACAACCCGCGCGCAAACATATCGATGACAGGTAGATAAAAGAAATATAGGAAAATTTCCTATGTTCTAACAAGTGTGTTTCCTTAAGTTTTGAAAGGATTGAATACTTCTTAGTACGAATGAACTAAAATATTTTTCTATGCCAAGTGTTATTCGTAGTATGATAAGCTTTCTATAATAAAGGAAGTCAGTGTTATCGTTTTATAAGAAATTTTACAAAATTTGAGGAAACTTGGTTTTAGTTCGGTTTTTGTTTATTTTTACGAATGCTTTGTTATCAGTGAATAAAATTTTCTTGTTCAGTAATAAATTCTTATATCAAGCGAAGAAAACAGTATTAGTAAAATTCCATGCCTTATTCTAAAGGGTGATTTGTTAAGAGCTTGATAACTTTTAAAAAAAAAAAACGCATAAAATTTGCAAAATCTCATCGGTTCTTTATTTGAAACGTTAGATTGGTCCATGACATTTACTTTTTGAAGATAATTTCATTTAAATGTTGACCGCGGCTGCGTCTTAGGTGGTCCATTGGGAAAGTCCAATTTTGGGCAACTTTTTCGAGCATTTCGGCCGGAATAGCCCGAATTTCTTCGGAAATGTTGTCTTCCAAAGCTGGAATAGTTGCTGGCTTATTTCTGTAGACTTTAGACTTGACGTAGCCCCACAAAAAATAGTCTAAAGGCGTCAAATCGCATGATCTTGGTGGCCAACTTACCGGTCCATTTCTTGAGATGAATTGTTCTCCGAAGTTTTCCCTCAAAATGGCCATAGAATCGCGAGCTGTGTGGCATGTAGCGCCATCTTGTTGAAACCACATGTCAACCAAGTTCAGTTCTTCCATTTTTGGCAACAAAAAGTTTGTTAGCATCGAACGATAGCGATCGCCATTCACCGTAACGTTGCGTCCAACAGCATCTTTGAAAAAATACGGTCCAATGATTCCACCAGCGTACAAACCACACCAAACAGTGCATTTTTCGGGATGCATGGGCAGTTCTTGAACGGCTTCTGGTTGCTCTTCACTCCAAATGCGGCAATTTTGCTTATTTACGTAGCCATTCAACCAGAAATGAGCCTCATCGCTGAACAAAATTTGTCGATAAAAAAGCGGATTTTCTGCCACTGATTTTGGTAATAAAATTCAATGATTTGCAAGCGTTGCTCGTTAGTAAGTCTATTCATGATGAAATGTCAAAGCATACTGAGCATCTTTCTCTTTGACACCATGTCTGAAATCCCACGTGATCTGTCAAATACTAATGCATGAAAATCCTAACCTCAAAAGAATCACCCTTTAGTTAATGAACTATTCCTAACTGCTTTCAGTTTAGGATTTTTTTTACTGAAACAAGTAAATTTTATTATTTCACACAAAAATTTAACTTAATGGAAATAAAATGGCTAAATTAAATAGATAAACATTTTTTCCTTTAATTTCGAAGGCACTTTTTTCTGTGTAGAAGTAAGAATACTGAAACAACTACATAATTCGGGAAGACGGTACCAGCAGAATTTTGGTTTCGATTAGCAGGGATATTATACCACATGTCCGTCGTTTAGAGATTTACAATGCGAAGAGGAGACTAATTTTTGGGTGATGATGGTGTTACCACAAAAGGGGATCGATCAGCTATACGTAATAGAGAATTTTGGAGGAAAGTTAGATCGAGCAGGAAGTATTTAAATTCAACAATTTGTTCAATACAACTAAACAACTAAGGAGAATGATAGTAGGCCTTATGGATATATATATATATATATATATATATATATATATATATATATATATATATATATATATATATATATATATATATATATATATATATATATATATATATATATATATATATATATATATATATATATATATATATATATATATATATATATATATATATATATATATATATATATATATATATATATATATATATATATATATATGTATATATATATATATATATATATATATATATATATATATATATATATATATATATATATATATGCTTTCTGTTTTTTGAAGAGCAGTAATAAATACGTAATAGAGAATTTTGGAGGAAAGTTAGATCGAGCAGGAAGTATTTAAATTCAACAATTTGTTCAATACAACTAAACAACTAAGGAGAATGATAGTACGCCTTATGGATATATATATATATATATATATATATATATATATATATATATATATATATATATATATATATATATATATATATATATATATATATATATATATATATATATATATATATATATATATATATATATATATATATATGCTTTCTGTTTTTTGAAGAGCAGTAATAAATTTGTGCTAAAGAAGAAAAGTTTTTTTTATTACTAAAAAGTTGGTGGATATTAATTGGTATATCATTTGTATTTGGAGAAAAGACCTCATACAAATGATTTGCAAATGTAGTTGCTTTCTCGAGATTAGTTTCTGCCCAAGAGTTATTAACGAGAAATGAGGAGCAATTTAACGCGTCTTTACAAACGCGAAGCGATACAAATGAGTTTTCTTTCTAGTTTTAAAACTAAAATAAGGATTTTGCTAATGAGATCTCATTTTACATTTTTTATTAAATATTTATTTGTTTAAGTTATACGTTAAAGCTATATATGTACTTTATAAATAATAATTATAAACCAAAATTTTTTATAAAAAATCAAAATGAAATATATGAATATGTGTATTAGGTAGGTTAGGTTAGGAATAGTGGCAGCCCGATATTTAAGGCTCACTTAGACTATAGGTTAGGTTAGGTGGCAGCCCGATGTATCAGGCTCACTTAGACTATTCAGTCCATTGTGATACCACATTGGTGAACTTCTCTCTTATCACTGAGTGCTGCCCGATTCCATGTTAACCTCAATGACAAGGGACCCCCTTTTTATAGCCGAGTCCAAACGGCGTTCCATATTGCAGTGAAACCACTTAGAGAAGCTTTGAAACACTCAGAAATGTCACCAGCATTACTGAAGTGAGAAAATTCATATTTTGGTATCAAAAGAATGGGCGTGTCGCGTACTTTCCGGGTATATTGTGACTATATTCGAAACAAACACAGAAAATTGTGTTTTATACTATTTAATGGGAAAGTACAAATTGGGATTGAAATATATAGATAAATGGCCACTGCGCAATCAATCTCTTTCGCTCTGGTCGTTGCTTTTGTCATTTATTCATACTACGTTCGCACTACTCACGAAATCTGTTATGACCCCATATAGCACTAGGCTTGGCCCTCCGGCACACTCAACCCCTCTCAGGACGGTCCTCAACCCGCCAAAACCTAGCCCGAGGTATAACACAAAAATTTAAATAAACTGAACAAGAAAAAAACTGACATGAAAACGTCGATGTATGCGATTAAATGAGGCCTTTGGTGTATACAACCTCCCACTCTGCCCACCCTTCCATGGTCCACATATACCTTATTACCATTTTTGTGAACCCCACTCACCTATCCTTCTCCTACCTCACTCCTTTACACTTCACATTTTTCCCTCAACGAATTACAAAGTAGCACATATTTAGTCTTTTCAATATCATTTCAAAACACATATTTATTTTTCATTTTTTTTTTTTGGTTTTATCGTAGTTATATATCATAAATGTCTAACATTAACTCAACTTGTTCACTTAATGATAGTTCAAAAATTTATACAAAAATAATTATCAAACGAAAGTCTCAATCAAAATTAAAGACAAGAATAAAAATTAATAGAAACACTCTAATAGGACCTACAAAGTTTTATTTCATAATCTCGTCCCAATCGGGAAATCAGTTTACTCTATAAATACTACCTAATTGAGCTCAGTTAAGTAACACCAAAACAAATGGATACGGCTTTAAAACTTTGTAATATCCCTAACAATAAAAAAAACTTAAACTAGTAGAAACTAAAGGAATCAACTAAAATTAAAGCAGACTTAAAATTAATATAAAAATAATAAGTGAATGCGATAGTAAATTTTTTTAAATGAAACAATGACAAAAGACAATTACTAATAAAATTTCAAATGCTGATTGTAATAGAACATAGGGCAGTATTTCCGGGCATTTCCCCCTTCCACTCATACATATATCTTCCAAACGGTTATGTCAATTATTTTCGGAATCATTGAATGGCATTGCCCTCCGCTCTATTCTGGGGGTTTTGGGGATTTTTCTCATCAATGGGGTTTATACAGACGGAAAATTATTTTTTAAATACAGTTCTTTCTTTGTGATTACAAGTTAAAGGCGCAAAATTCCTCACTGCTTACTTGGCGACAATATGATTTACAAAGATCTTCCTACCTTTATTATGCCCACCACAATTATAGTGATCCTCCTCACGGTATACTGGGATCTTATGGTTTTGTTGTTGTTCTTCTAAGCAGGAAGGGACAGGATTTTCACGCCGCAGTATCAGGACGTTATATTTTCGTATTAGTCCAATGGTTTGAGTGGGGATTCCCTTCAATCGTCAGAAACTGTGTTGCATCAGTTTTTGAACCAATAAAATTTACTGCCTCCTGACTACACAGGAGGCTGTTTAATACCTATTAATTCACCTAATTAATTCATGTCTTAATTGAAACATTTCTGCATTACTTACTTTGTTCTATTTTTTTGAATTCGAATCAATAAAAATTGTAGAAAAAAATGAATCCGTTTTTTTTCCTTGGCTTCACAAAAAACCTAATCGAAACATTAAAAGAAATATTTAATTTCTAATCACTTTAACCCGATTAATCGCTTTTTACTTTATTAGAACTTCACTTCCACTTGATCCGTCCGTTTAAAGTGTACATTTACTCTTTATCTCACAAATGGCAACTTTTGCTGTCTTTTGGTTCTATTTATGTCCTCCTATTGATCAAACCTAAGCTAAAAATCCGCCATTAGACCACACTATTCGTCCTTTTCTATTTAAATTAAGTCCAAAGTCAATTTTTTTCAAAATCGTTTTTACTAATTTCTTTGTCGAGCGTTTCATTTTTTCCATCGTCTCCATTCCCCATGCTTCGCGGGATTTAATGAATGAACGAATCCCTACTTAAACAGCCCTGTATTAGAAATACTACGACAGTGTAACAACGCCCGCCCAATACTCGTCAACATGACATCTACGAACCAGCTGACACACCGCCATCAACCACCGACCACGCCACAAGACCAGAAATAAGAATTTTACAAAAACCAACTTGTAGCCATATCTAGGCGACAATACCAACTGAGACCACTCAATTATTGACCCAGGCCGCATTTTAAATCAAATTATAATAAAAACTGGCCGCCACCTCATAGGCCTCTCATTAATCTCACCATTATATGATACCACAAGAAAAACCTGCGCCACCTAACCCACCGCATATAGCAACGCAAACCCACGTCCGCGTCACATTGTGAGGGAAACTCCAATCTCAGTCCCTCATGGATGCTAGAGCGACCACTATCCAACAAAGAAAACGCATCGAAGTGGCCAGATCCTTGCCAGTATACCATCGACATCCAGTTTCATATTTTTTTCTTTCACGTATGTATGCATATTTGTGAGAGACAAATTAGGGTTGTCAGTGTTGACAAAAAAAAATTGCAAAATAGCATTTATTTCACGGGCTAACTTTGTGGAGGACGGACATAGATATCTAAAATTTATGTGATTCAATCACGAAATTAATCGACCCAACCAACCTTTTAATTGAATGTCTTCAATCCCGAAAATGATAGTATCAATCACAGTTTTAATTGGACATAGAAAAACTTCTTGATTAAAAAAAAATTAATTGATTTCATTAGCAAATTTCAATTAATTTTTTTATTGATTCAATTAAAACTTTAATTGATGTTGATTGAAAAACGCAATTGATTTTTTTAATTAAAAAAAGGTAACTATTTTCAATTACTTTCTGAATTGGATTAGAGTTTTTATTTGGATTAACAATTGATTGTTTGAAATATATTTTTAATTCAAAATTTTAAACTTTTCAATCATTGACTCAACTTAATGTTAATATCTTGATTAAAAAGTTAATTGCATCAATTAATTTATTGATTGAAAGCATTTTTAACTTCAATTAACTTTTTAATTTTCTGTGTATATATTAGGGTGGCTCGAAAACAAAAATGAAATGCCCTTTTTCCCTTCTCTCATCCAACAGGACCTCCGCAACAAAACTCCGGGTATTCTGAGTAGTCGATAGAATGAACGGTGTGCGAGAGGTCACATCACCTCCGTGGAACTCATACAAGCACATAATTAAGTCGTCCCTTCCTGGATACCGGGTTGGTCATTTGACCATATAAGTCTGCCTATGTAACGTAATTCTAACGTGAGGAACTCCCACACCCTGAAGTCTCATAAGCCGGGCAAAGTACCGCAGAGACTTACAACGAACATTTCTACTTTTAGGGAAGTTTCACCACATCATGATATGATATTGAAGTTACTTTGTGAATGTTTCTACCCTCTTTTTTTCAGAATTCGTTTTCACTGGGCTCATGTACATACGATTTGGCCGCGTCGCTGTTCCCATTGCATCACGTAGGTACAATTCCATTGTATAATGTAAGTGTATAATTACAAAAAATATAATCAACGATATAATTTACGGACAATTACCAAATGCAGGAAAGTCACAGTGTTGTATACCTAATCCTATATTGCACGTAGCTTATCCTAATATCACAGTCCATTGCATTTTCATATATTATCTCAAGACATAGGCCCTGACCCCTCCAATAGCCATACCACAGTACATGATAATCGATCCGAAAGCATAATCGTAGGAAGGCCTCTGGGGAGGAGGCTTAGACCCCCCCAGAAAAATTTTAGCCCCCCCCAGAATTTGAAAACCTATTTACGATTTTACATTTTTATAAAAATTAAACAAGTATATACTCGTACAACGCACAAAGTTCCACTAAAGACTTTCATGCACAAACGAATTACTTGGGTTGTGGTAGAAGTCTGATATTTATGAAATAAAGCTGTGGTTGAACTTATGATTTAGTTGAATAAAAAATAGTAATTGATATTAAAACTATTCTTTCATAAATTAATATCTTAATAATGCTGCAAAAAGCGTCGCCAAAAAAGAAGTGAAAATGTTATTTTTGGGTCTGGAATTGGTACAAAATTGGCGGTGAAGCGATGAATGTAATATGAACTTGTCATAGAACGAATGTCCACCGTTTCAACAACCGTTGCAATGAATTTGCATCACTTCTTAAGGTGTGATCTGAATTCAGTGTTTTGAATGTGAATTAAAAATTTTGTGATATTTTCGTAAATAAATAATTTTTATACTTTTTTATGATTTTTAATACATTCTAACGCTTGTTTGAAACGTTTATTCAAATATTATCGATTTTTCTATAATGGATTTAGCAATTTTGAGGCAAAATTTGAATAATTTGTACCATTTTATTTATTCTTACCCTTTTTTTAAACTATTTGAAAAAAGAAAACAAAAAATTACGCATTAAAATATAAAAAAATGAAGTAAAATAGTTAACTTCTTTGTGAGGACATTTTTGGAAGTGCTTTTAAAGTTGTGCCTTTAGAACAACTCCCAATTTTTTGCTGGGAAAAGTGTGGAACTACCCTACGGGAAATGGATCAACCACAGGACTGGTACAGGACTAGTCCCTGGTGTGTATGGACCAGTCCCAATTCTGATCAAAACGTATGGAAGGGACCGTCCACCGTAACATGGGTTTGTCATTGACGGAGTAAACTTACATTTTAGGACGCGTCTTGGACTCACCCCAAAGGACACGTCCTGGGACAATTTAGCAGGAGCAACCCATAAACAGGTCCACAGGAATCAGTCTCGGACAAACTCTTAGAAATCTCTTTCAATTTGGGCTCCTAATCGAACCCGAAATTAAAAAAAAAAATTGAAATATGTCGAACAAAAGGTTATTCTGATAATTTTATTTCACTAAATGTGAAAATTGCAACTAACTGGAACACAGGTACCAGTTCTGTGATAGGTCCGTCAGTGGCAATTTGCACCAATTTCCCGTAGGGAACTTTTAGTTGCTTTATTATAAATTGATTCTCGAGTTATTTTGATGTCTATTTTTTATTCAATTTTATGAAATAAAACATTAGTTGAACCTATAAGTTCAGTCTATAAAGTTTTAGCTAGGGGGGATATAGCCCCCCCCCTAGGAAAATTGTCTAGCTACGCTAATGTCCGAAAGAAACAAAACAACATTCGGCTCTCCCCATCTAGGTCCATCTAGATCTCTCACATTTTAAGATCCTTTGCATGGGCCAACCCAATTGGTCTTCCCTGCAGATCCTCAAGCTCGTACATGTTATTTCCAACTAACTTTGATATTCTACATTTAACGAACTTTCGAGCAAATTTCGAATTAAAATTCTTCCCAAAATCACTAAGCACATAATTTCGCCTATATATTGCCTGTCCGGGATGGAATTTCACATTCCGAGCACGTTGATTGTAACGCTTCGAACTGACATCGAAAGCTTTGTGCATATTAGACTTAATCCTTTCTCGTATCAGTGCCATTCGATCGGATTTATCTAAATTCAAAATTTCATGGTCGGTTAACGATTTTAACTTTCTGGCTAAGTTGTAATCGCTTCCATTTGACATATGGTATCCAAATATAGAATAGAATGGTGTGACACCAGTCGCACTGTGAACTGACGATCTAAGTGCACACTCGATCTCCGAAAGATAGAGATCCCAATCCCTATGGTCTTTCTCCAAATATGCCCTGATAGCCGCGAGAACCGATTGGTTGACCCGCTCAGAGGCATTAGACAGGGGTGAATATGGGGCTGTCTGAAGATGATTAATTTTATATGACCTTATCATTTCTTTAAAGTGATTTGAGACAAATTGTGCCCCATTATCACTATGGATTGTCTCGGGGACGCCAAATTTCCGAAAAATCTCCTCTACAAGAAACTTTACGACATTTGTAGCAGTGGCATCTCTCATAGCTTTCAAAAAGGTAAACTTTGAGAAGTGATCCACTACTATAAATATATATGCGTTTCCGCTTTTGGAGCGCGGATATTTTCCTAAAAAGTCAATGTAGAGTTTTTGGAAAGGCCTTTCCGTCTGCACCTCGTTACCAATAGTAGGTCTTGTCTGACAATTTACTGGTTTGGTTTCCTTGCATGTCACGCAATTGGAAACATATTGTCGAACTTGTGACGTCATTTTCGGCCATTAAAATTTTTCCTTAAGTCGATTCAACGTCTTTGACATTCCACCATGAGCCGAAGTTGGCTCATCGTGGGCCTTTTGAATTAAAACATGAGTTATCGCTTCGGGAACCCACAATCTCCATTCATACTGTTGAAATTCCTCATTTGAGTCATTTGGAATTCTCTTATATACCAAACCATTATCCATTTTCAAATCAGGGAGTCGTTCACTATTTGCCTCTATTGTCTGCCTGAGTTCTTGATACTCTTCACTTTCAAACTCAGTGGTATCAAAACCTAACAATTGGCTAATATCCAATTCATCTACACTGTGCAATCGAGATAACATGTCGGCAACGATATTATCTTTGCCTTTTCGATGCTCTATCTCGAAGCGGTACGCTTGCAATTGTAATGACCAACGGGCGAGCCTTCCGCTCAAATCTTTCAGGTTCATTAACCACTGTAAACTTGCGTGATCAGTGATTATGGTGAAATCCATCAGCTCCACATATGGTCTGAATTTTTTCACTGCCATTACAGCAGCCAGACATTCTTTCTCCGTCACACTGTAATTCTTTTGGCAATTATTTAATTTTTGCGAATAAAACGCAATCGGATGCTCCTCCCCTTGGTCATTCAATTGAAAGAGCACAGCTCCAATGCCATACTCAGAAGCATCGCATTGAATAAAAAAAACGTTTTGAAAAATCAGCATGCCGTAGAACGGGGGCCGATGTAAGCGCTTTCTTCAAACTTTCAAATGACTTCATTGCCTCAGGAGTCATGGTAAACTTTTTCGATTTTTTAAGGGTGTCCGTTAAGGGTGCAGATATCGTTGCGAAATTCCTTATAAATCTCCGGTACCATCCTGCTGTACCGAGAAAACTGCGGACCTCTCTTGGACTCCTGGGAATCGGTATCCTTCGAATAGCCTCCAATTTATCTGGATCTGTCCTTAGCATCCCATTGCCAATTATAAAACCCAAGTATCTCAGTTCCCTAAAACAGAATTGTGATTTCTTTATATATAGTCAAGCCTGCGTCCTTCAAACACTGAGCTACCTCCTCCAAAAGTCTTACGTGTTCATCAAAATCAGCGGAAATCACCAGCAAATCGTCCAGATATACAAAGACATTCTCTTTCAAACGGCTTGGGACGACTTTGTCCATTAACCGGCACAATCGCTGTGCCGCATTACAAAGCCCAAAGGGCATAACACGAAATTGGTACAATGGTCGTCCTGCAACAGTAAAAGCCGTATACCTCTTACTTTCTTCGTCCAATTCGATTTGCCAGAATGCAAATTTCAAGTCCACGCTACTAATATAATAAGTTTCGTCTATCCTACTCAGAATCCCATCTATATTTTGAAGCGGATAAGCATCCTTTTCCTTTAATTTGTTCAATTTCCGTTAATTTGTTCAATTTCACTTAATTCGATAACATTCAATTTGAGCATATTATCTATTTCCTCATAGGTTATCTGTTGAACGGCCGGCGATATCGGATAATACCGATCATTCACGGGCTCTGCTCCTTCAATCAACTTTATCGTATGTTTTTCTAGTTTGGTGGAACCCAAACCTTTTTCCTCAAAAGTATCAAATTGATCAATGGCTTCTTTCAACTTAACCTTTTGTTCATCAGATAAGTCATGAGGTTTCAATTTATACTCCAATTGGCCTTCTGAAAAATCCTTAGCAAATTGTTCCACATTTATTTCGGCCACCCCTAATACATTAGGAGCAAGTTCAAAACTTCTCCAAAAATCAATACCTAAATACAATTCCTGTTGTAGATCCGGACAAAGATAAAAGCTCATTTCCTTAACGATATTATTATACTTAATCTCACACAAGATTTTTCCCATTATCCTAAAATTGTCCCCACTGGCTGTAGAAACATTATTAAAAATGGGCAACATGTCGATGGATCCCTTTTCGACAAATTCTCGGCATCCCTTTCCCAGTATGCTAACAGATGCCCCAGTATCTAACAATCCTTTAAAAATCCAATTTCCTATTTCAACTTCGGCATACACCCTTGGGTCACTGTTCCCCCTGGTCGCTCTATGAATGGACTCAACTAAAAATCGTTTAACTTTTCTTTTTTCAGCTGCCTTTTGGGTTCCTCACCAAATATCCTAGCACGTACTTCATTATAATTTCGTTGTCTTAATTCGACTGGAATATAATGTCTTCTCTGAGGAAAACTGTTACCATCAATTATATGTGCTTTACTTACTAAATTCCCTTCTCCACTTGCTGATAATTCACGAGTTATTATACTGACTGGATCTACTTCCCGGGGTTTTCCGACGGACGCGGTTCCCCGGTTTTCTCCACGCCCCTCCTGTGGTTTCCCTGTTGACAATTCGGTCATTTGGGAGTAATTGTGTTGGGCTTGCCACATCTATAACAAAATAGAGTCCTTTCCGATGATTGGCAATCCATAAAAACATGGCCATTCTCGCGGCAATTCCAACAAACTAAAAGTTTATTTTGCTGTTGTTGGTTGAATCTGATTGCCGCTACCTCATCTACTTCTGAGTGAAAGTCTGTTTCCACTCCCCCATAGTCATCCAAATACATCTCATTGACATGTCTCATATTACGCGAATTCATCGGTACTGATCTTGATTCCCTCTTTGGAAAGTTCCGTTCTGCCTCCTTACATTCCGTTCGGAGCATTTCAACGGTAGAAATTGACATCGGGTAAACTATAGCCTTTATAGACTCTTTGACATTAACTTTCATTATATTAACCATGTCCAAATCTGATATTGGCTGCACTAATCTTGCCCTCAGCTGAGCCATATTAGGGAAATAGACATCATTACTTGTCTGTTTCCTATCAACTAATTCCCTCATTGCCTCAAATGCCGATTTACTTGACCTATACTGACACAGTAATGCCTCCTTTAACTGAGACCAATTCTCGAAATTCCTACATCTCTGCGCATACCAAAACCATTCCAAGGCTGGTCCAGAAATTAGTAGTCGGAAGTCACGCAAAACCTCTTCCCATGGGATACAATACTGTGACTGCAAACTCTCGAGACGAAAAATAAATTCCTCAATAGTTAATTTTTGCGAGTTTCCGTCGAAATTAATTCCAAATTTATCGACTCTAATCTTTATTTGGTCATTCATTCCAGAATTTGAATAGCTGTTAATACTTCCTGACGGTACTGCGGATCCGGATCTATTATTCATCCCATTATTCATTGCATTACTAAATCCTAAGTTGTCATTGTTGGATGTGTTATCGCTGGATGTGGATAAAGGCCTTGAAGTTGACGTTGCCTGGTTTTGCCCCCATTATAATGGACAACTCCCTAACTGTTCTAGCAAGTGACTCAATAGTATTCCTAACATCTATTAACTCATTACCGACAATTGTCTTCATTTTTTCCTCCAAAGATTTATTCGCCAAAGTTCTAGTTGCGCCGCCATCATTACAATTATTCTGTCTCAAATGTGTCTCACTTAGTGGCGGTGGTTGTTCTCCTGTGCCATTGTTACGGATAATGGAAGCCGACACATCCCGAATACCCCCATTTGCAGAATTAATTTGTTCACTTGGTTCAGTAATTTTTGATCGTTTAGGATCTAGGTCTGTCAATGTACTATTCGGATCAAAAGATTCTTGCCTATTTCTTTTAACTTTAGCCTGGGACCTTGAAAACATTCCCTATATCACCCACGTTATTAATAAGACAAGTTTTATATATATAATTATGTATAATCCACTAATACTTTTGATTGATTGAACAGAAAAACTAATGTAAAGAAAATCAAAATTGTAAACGTGCAAAAACTATATCCAAACGAACCATCATGTATACATTATCGATTAACTTATTGTTTTATTATTTAGTATTTTTTACGTGTTAAGAAAAAACAAACATTTCGAGAAAAAAAATTTACAAAGTTATATAAAGAAAAATCCCAAAGATACTCACAAATCATTTTTCCTATGCAAAACTTATAAAAACTTACACAATGTAGTAATTCTTACTTTGAGCCTGTAGTTTGACCTTTTTTTATTATTTTTAATTATCCTGAATATGAATATGGTTTATAAAAAGAAATAATAGGTGAAACTTTAAGAATGTAGATCGAGAAAAATTCAAAAATTTTATAAAGTTAAATTTAAAACTTATAACAACGACAGCCAAAATTTGTAATTTTTTTAATATCAGCATCTATTTTGAGAGAAATATGTGTGTGCATTATCAGGAGTGAGTGTAATGAATTCCTATATTCTCGTATCATTCCTAGATTCCATCGCCATGAATCTAAATTGATTTCACATTTGTCTAAGCATACTCAAACAAATGATATCAATATTGCTAAGAAAATTCAAAAAGAAATTGAGTGTTCTCTTTCGAGTATTTACCGCATAAATCGTAGACAGAAAATTTAACACAAAGAGATAAAATTTCAGAAAAGTCAATTATCCTGGCAGTTTCCTATTATTTTGTTTTGGAAAAGTACTCAGAACATTTACGAAAAACTTATTACAACTGACTTGTGGTTTCAAATCCACAACGGCTAATAAAGCTTACGTTATCTAACTTTTCTAAAATTCCTATAATAATTAATTTGAACGAACAAAAGAAATTCGGATGATAACTTGCACAGGTCATTAACAAAACATTCATTGTTACACGTAGACGAACGAGATATTTCATCTGACCCATAATATATATAACCTAATGCTAGTACGAATTCTAAACCCTAATCTAAATTTAATATTGCACTTCAATCACTCATTCACTTGAGTCCGGCTGCAATACCAACTAGACGTTTTCAGATCCCACTAGAATCGGTTTGGACTATTTCATCAAACTATACTTCTATTGCGTGGTACCTAGGTGTTATCGTACCTTTCATTTTCTTACTTCTAATATCACACATTCTTCTCTAATACTAGAAGTCCTTAATTCTGATTGGGCGCCATTTCTGTTATGACCCCATATAGCACTAGGCTTGGCCCTCCGGCACACTCAACCCCTCTCAGGACGGTCCTCAACCCGCCAAAACCTAGCCCGAGGTATAACACAAAAATTTAAATAAACTGAACAAGAAAAAAACTGACATGGAAACGCCGATGTATGCGATTAAATGAGGCCTTTGGTGTATACAACCTCCCACTCTGCCCACCCTTCCATGGTCCACATATACCTTATTACCATTTTTGTGAACCCCACTGACCTATCCTTCTCCTACCTCACTCCTTTACACTTCACATTTTTCCCTCAACGAATTACAAATTAGCACATATTTAGTCTTTTCAATATCATTTCAAAACACATATTTATTTTTCATTTTTTTTTTGGTTTTATCGTAGTTATATATCATAAATGTCTAACATTAACTCAACTTGTTCACCTAATGATAGTTCAAAAATTTATACAAAAATAATTATCAAACGAAAGTCTCAATCAAAATTAAAGACAAGAATAAAAATTAATAGAAACACTCTAATAGGACCTACAAAGTTTTATTTCATAATCTCGTCCCAATCGGGAAATCAGTTTACTCTATAAATACTACCTAATTGAGCTCAGTTAAGTAGCACCAAAACAAATGGATACGGCTTTAAAACTTTGTAATATCCCTAACAATAAAAAAAACTTAAACTAGTAGAAACTAAAGGAATCAACTAAAATTAAAGCAGACTTAAAATTAATATAAAAATAATAAGTGAATGCGATAGTAAATTTTTTTAAATGAAACAATGACAAAAGACAATTACTAATAAAATTTCAAATGCTGATTGTAATAGAACATAGGGCAGTATTTCCGGGCATTTCCCCCTTCCACTCATACATATATCTTCCAAACGGTTATGTCAATTATTTTCGGAATCATTGAATGGCATTGCCCTCCGCTCTATTCTGGGGGTTTTGGGGATTTTTCTCATCAATGGGGTTTATACAGACGGAAAATTATTTTTTAAATACAGTTCTTTCTTTGTGATTACAAGTTAAAGGCGCAAAATTCCTCACTGCTTACTTGGCGACAATATGATTTACAAAGATCTTCCTACCTTTATTATGCCCACCACAATTATAGTGATCCTCCTCACGGTATACTGGGATCTTATGGTTTTGTTGTTGTTCTTCTAAGCAGGAAGGGACAGGATTTTCACGCCGCAGTATCAGGACGTTATATTTTCGTATTAGTCCAATGGTTTGAGTGGGGATTCCCTTCAATCGTCAGAAACTGTGTTGCATCAGTTTTTGAACCAATAAAATTTACTGCCTCCTGACTACACAGGAGGCTGTTTAATACCTATTAATTCACCTAATTAATTCATGTCTTAATTGAAACATTTCTGCATTACTTACTTTGTTCTATTTTTTTGAATTCGAATCAATAAAAATTGTAGAAAAAAATTAATCCGTTTTTTTTCCTTGGCTTCACAAAAAACCTAATCGAAACATTAAAAGAAATATTTAATTTCTAATCACTTTAACCCGATTAATCGCTTCTTACTTTATTAGAACTTCACTTCCACTTGATCCGTCCGTTTAAAGTGTACCTTTACTCTTTATCTCACAAATGGCAACTTTTGCTGTCTTTTGGTTCTATTTATGTCCTCCTATTGATCAAACCTAATCTAAAAATCCGCCATTAGACCACACTATTCGTCCTTTTCTATTTAAATTAAGTCCAAAGTCCATTTTTTTCAAAATCGTTTTTACTAATTTCTTTGTCGAGCGTTTCATTTTTTCCATCGTCTCCATTCCCCATGCTTCGCGGGATTTAATGAATGAACGAATCCCTACTTAAACAGCCCTGTATTAGAAATACTACGACAGTGTAACAACGCCCGCCCAATACTCGTCAACATGACATCTACGAACCAGCTGACACACCGCCATCAACCACCGACCACGCCACAAGACCAGAAATAAGAATTTTACAAAAACCAACTTGTAGCCATATCTAGGCGACAATACCAACTGAGACCACTCAATTATTGACCCAGGCCGCATTTTAAATCAAATTATAATAAAAACTGGCCGCCACCTCATAGGCCTCTCATTAATCTCACCATTATATGATACCACAAGAAAAACCTGCGCCACCTAACCCACCGCATATAGCAACGCAAACCCACGTCCGCGTCACATTGTGAGGGAAACTCCAATCTCAGTCCCTCATGGATGCTAGAGCGACCACTATCCAACAAAGAAAACGCATCGAAGTGGCCAGATCCTTGCCAGTATACCATCGACATCCAGTTTCATATTTTTTTCTTTCACGTATGTATGCATATTTGTGAGACACAAATTAGGGTTGTCAGTGTTGACAAAAAAAAAATTGCAAAATAGCATTTATTTCACGGGCTAACTTTGTGGAGGACGGACATAGATATCTAAAATTTATGTGATTCAATCACGAAATTAATCGACCCAACCAACCTTTTAATTGAATGTCTTCAATCCCGAAAATGATAGTATCAATCACAGTTTTAATTGGACATAGAAAAACTTCTTGATTAAACAAAAATTAATTGATTTCATTAGCAAATTTCAATTAATTTTTTTATTGATTCAATTAAAACTTTAATTGATGTTGATTGAAAAACGCAATTAATTTTTTTAATTAAAAAAAAGGTAACTATTTTCAATTACTTTCTGAATTGGATTAGAGTTTTTATTTGGATTAACAATTGATTGTTTGAAATATATTTTTATTCTGTCAATGTACTATTCGGATCAAAAGATTCTTGCCTATTTCTTTTAACTTTAGCCTGGGACCTTGTAAACATTCCCTATATCACCCACGTTATTAATAAGACAAGTTTTATATATATAATTATGTATAATCCACTAATACTTTTGATTGATTGAACAGAAAAACTAATGTAAAGAAAATCAAAATTGTAAACGTGCAAAAACTATATCCAAACGAACCATCATGTATACATTATCGATTAACTTATTGTTTTATTATTTAGTATTTTTTACGTGTTAAGAAAAAACAAACATTTCGAGAAAAAAAATTTACAAAGTTATATAAAGAAAAATCCCAAAGATACTCACAAATCATTTTTCCTATGCAAAACTTATAAAAACTTACACAATGTAGTAATTCTTACTTTGAGCCTGTAGTTTGACCTTTTTTTATTATTTTTAATTATCCTGAATATGAATATGGTTTATAAAAAGAAATAATAGGTGAAACTTTAAGAATGTAGATCGAGAAAAATTCAAAAATTGTATAAAGTTAAATTTAAAACTTATAACAACGACAGCCAAAATTTGTAATTTTTTTAATATCAGCATCTATTTTGAGAGAAATATGTGTGTGCATTATCAGGAGTGAGTGTAATGAATTCCTATATTCTCGTATCATTCCTAGATTCCATCGCCATGAATCTAAATTGATTTCACATTTGTCTAAGCATACTCAAACAAATGATATCAATATTGCTAAGAAAATTCAAAAAGAAATTGAGTGTTCTCTTTCGAGTATTTACCGCATAAATCGTAGACAGAAAATTTAACACAAAGAGATAAAATTTCAGAAAAGTCAATTATCCTGGCAGTTTCCTATTATTTTGTTTTGGAAAAGTACTCAGAACATTTACGAAAAACTTATTACAACTGACTTGTGGTTTCAAATCCACAACGGCTAATAAAGCTTACGTTATCTAACTTTTCTAAAATTCCTATAATAATTAATTTGAACGAACAAAAGAAATTCGGATGATAACTTGCACAGGTCATTAACAAAACATTCATTGTTACACGTAGACGAACGAGATATTTCATCTGACCCATAATATATATAACCTAAAGCTAGTACGAATTCTAAACCCTAATCTAAATTTAATATTGCACTTCAATCACTCATTCACTTGAGTCCGGCTGCAATACCAACTAGACGTTTTCAGATCCCACTAGAATCGGTTTGGACTATTTCATCAAACTATACTTCTATTGCGTGGTACCTAGGTGTTATCGTACCTTTCATTTTCTTACTTCTAATATCACACATTCTTCTCTAATACTAGAAGTCCTTAATTCTGATTGGGCGCCATTTCTGTTATGACCCCATATAGCACTAGGCTTGGCCCTCCGGCACACTCAACCCCTCTCAGGACGGTCCTCAACCCGCCAAAACCTAGCCCGAGGTATAACACAAAAATTTAAATAAACTGAACAAGAAAAAAACTGACATGGAAACGCCGATGTATGCGATTAAATGAGGCCTTTGGTGTATACAACCTCCCACTCTGCCCACCCTTCCATGGTCCACATATACCTTATTACCATTTTTGTGAACCCCACTGACCTATCCTTCTCCTACCTCACTCCTTTACACTTCACATTTTTCCCTCAACGAATTACAAATTAGCACATATTTAGTCTTTTCAATATCATTTCAAAACACATATTTATTTTTCATTTTTTTTTTGGTTTTATCGTAGTTATATATCATAAATGTCTAACATTAACTCAACTTGTTCACCTAATGATAGTTCAAAAATTTATACAAAAATAATTATCAAACGAAAGTCTCAATCAAAATTAAAGACAAGAATAAAAATTAATAGAAACACTCTAATAGGACCTACAAAGTTTTATTTCATAATCTCGTCCCAATCGGGAAATCAGTTTACTCTATAAATACTACCTAATTGAGCTCAGTTAAGTAGCACCAAAACAAATGGATACGGCTTTAAAACTTTGTAATATCCCTAACAATAAAAAAACTTAAACTAGTAGAAACTAAAGGAATCAACTAAAATTAAAGCAGACTTAAAATTAATATAAAAATAATAAGTGAATGCGATAGTAAATTTTTTTAAATGAAACAATGACAAAAGACAATTACTAATAAAATTTCAAATGCTGATTGTAATAGAACATAGGGCAGTATTTCCGGGCATTTCCCCCTTCCACTCATACATATATCTTCCAAACGGTTATGTCAATTATTTTCGGAATCATTGAATGGCATTGCCCTCCGCTCTATTCTGGGGGTTTTGGGGATTTTTCTCATCAATGGGGTTTATACAGACGGAAAATTATTTTTTAAATACAGTTCTTTCTTTGTGATTACAAGTTAAAGGCGCAAAATTCCTCACTGCTTACTATTAATATTATTTCACCTAATTAATTCATGTCTTAATTGAAACATTTCTGCATTACTTACTTTGTTCTATTTTTTTGAATTCGAATCAATAAAAATTGTAGAAAAAAATTAATCCGTTTTTTTTCCTTGGCTTCACAAAAAACCTAATCGAAACATTAAAAGAAATATTTAATTTCTAATCACTTTAACCCGATTAATCGCTTCTTACTTTATTAGAACTTCACTTCCACTTGATCCGTCCGTTTAAAGTGTACCTTTACTCTTTATCTCACAAATGGCAACTTTTGCTGTCTTTTGGTTCTATTTATGTCCTCCTATTGATCAAACCTAATCTAAAAATCCGCCATTAGACCACACTATTCGTCCTTTTCTATTTAAATTAAGTCCAAAGTCCATTTTTTTCAAAATCGTTTTTACTAATTTCTTTGTCGAGCGTTTCATTTTTTCCATCGTCTCCATTCCCCATGCTTCGCGGGATTTAATGAATGAACGAATCCCTACTTAAACAGCCCTGTATTAGAAATACTACGACAGTGTAACAACGCCCGCCCAATACTCGTCAACATGACATCTACGAACCAGCTGACACACCGCCATCAACCACCGACCACGCCACAAGACCAGAAATAAGAATTTTACAAAAACCAACTTGTAGCCATATCTAGGCGACAATACCAACTGAGACCACTCAATTATTGACCCAGGCCGCATTTTAAATCAAATTATAATAAAAACTGGCCGCCACCTCATAGGCCTCTCATTAATCTCACCATTATATGATACCACAAGAAAAACCTGCGCCACCTAACCCACCGCATATAGCAACGCAAACCCACGTCCGCGTCACATTGTGAGGGAAACTCCAATCTCAGTCCCTCATGGATGCTAGAGCGACCACTATCCAACAAAGAAAACGCATCGAAGTGGCCAGATCCTTGCCAGTATACCATCGACATCCAGTTTCATATTTTTTTCTTTCACGTATGTATGCATATTTGTGAGACACAAATTAGGGTTGTCAGTGTTGACAAAAAAAAAATTGCAAAATAGCATTTATTTCACGGGCTAACTTTGTGGAGGACGGACATAGATATCTAAAATTTATGTGATTCAATCACGAAATTAATCGACCCAACCAACCTTTTAATTGAATGTCTTCAATCCCGAAAATGATAGTATCAATCACAGTTTTAATTGGACATAGAAAAACTTCTTGATTAAACAAAAATTAATTGATTTCATTAGCAAATTTCAATTAATTTTTTTATTGATTCAATTAAAACTTTAATTGATGTTGATTGAAAAACGCAATTAATTTTTTTAATTAAAAAAAAGGTAACTATTTTCAATTACTTTCTGAATTGGATTAGAGTTTTTATTTGGATTAACAATTGATTGTTTGAAATATATTTTTATTCTGTCAATGTACTATTCGGATCAAAAGATTCTTGCCTATTTCTTTTAACTTTAGCCTGGGACCTTGTAAACATTCCCTATATCACCCACGTTATTAATAAGACAAGTTTTATATATATAATTATGTATAATCCACTAATACTTTTGATTGATTGAACAGAAAAACTAATGTAAAGAAAATCAAAATTGTAAACGTGCAAAAACTATATCCAAACGAACCATCATGTATACATTATCGATTAACTTATTGTTTTATTATTTAGTATTTTTTACGTGTTAAGAAAAAACAAACATTTCGAGAAAAAAAATTTACAAAGTTATATAAAGAAAAATCCCAAAGATACTCACAAATCATTTTTCCTATGCAAAACTTATAAAAACTTACACAATGTAGTAATTCTTACTTTGAGCCTGTAGTTTGACCTTTTTTTATTATTTTTAATTATCCTGAATATGAATATGGTTTATAAAAAGAAATAATAGGTGAAACTTTAAGAATGTAGATCGAGAAAAATTCAAAAATTGTATAAAGTTAAATTTAAAACTTATAACAACGACAGCCAAAATTTGTAATTTTTTTAATATCAGCATCTATTTTGAGAGAAATATGTGTGTGCATTATCAGGAGTGAGTGTAATGAATTCCTATATTCTCGTATCATTCCTAGATTCCATCGCCATGAATCTAAATTGATTTCACATTTGTCTAAGCATACTCAAACAAATGATATCAATATTGCTAAGAAAATTCAAAAAGAAATTGAGTGTTCTCTTTCGAGTATTTACCGCATAAATCGTAGACAGAAAATTTAACACAAAGAGATAAAATTTCAGAAAAGTCAATTATCCTGGCAGTTTCCTATTATTTTGTTTTGGAAAAGTACTCAGAACATTTACGAAAAACTTATTACAACTGACTTGTGGTTTCAAATCCACAACGGCTAATAAAGCTTACGTTATCTAACTTTTCTAAAATTCCTATAATAATTAATTTGAACGAACAAAAGAAATTCGGATGATAACTTGCACAGGTCATTAACAAAACATTCATTGTTACACGTAGACGAACGAGATATTTCATCTGACCCATAATATATATAACCTAAAGCTAGTACGAATTCTAAACCCTAATCTAAATTTAATATTGCACTTCAATCACTCATTCACTTGAGTCCGGCTGCAATACCAACTAGACGTTTTCAGATCCCACTAGAATCGGTTTGGACTATTTCATCAAACTATACTTCTATTGCGTGGTACCTAGGTGTTATCGTACCTTTCATTTTCTTACTTCTAATATCACACATTCTTCTCTAATACTAGAAGTCCTTAATTCTGATTGGGCGCCATTTCTGTTATGACCCCATATAGCACTAGGCTTGGCCCTCCGGCACACTCAACCCCTCTCAGGACGGTCCTCAACCCGCCAAAACCTAGCCCGAGGTATAACACAAAAATTTAAATAAACTGAACAAGAAAAAAACTGACATGAAAACGCCGATGTATGCGATTAAATGAGGCCTTTGGTGTATACAACCTCCCACTCTGCCCACCCTTCCATGGTCCACATATACCTTATTACCATTTTTGTGAACCCCACTGACCTATCCTTCTCCTACCTCACTCCTTTACACTTCACATTTTTCCCTCAACGAATTACAAATTAGCACATATTTAGTCTTTTCAATATCATTTCAAAACACATATTTATTTTTCATTTTTTTTTTGGTTTTATCGTAGTTATATATCATAAATGTCTAACATTAACTCAACTTGTTCACCTAATGATAGTTCAAAAATTTATACAAAAATAATTATCAAACGAAAGTCTCAATCAAAATTAAAGACAAGAATAAAAATTAATAGAAACACTCTAATAGGACCTACAAAGTTTTATTTCATAATCTCGTCCCAATCGGGAAATCAGTTTACTCTATAAATACTACCTAATTGAGCTCAGTTAAGTAGCACCAAAACAAATGGATACGGCTTTAAAACTTTGTAATATCCCTAACAATAAAAAAAACTTAAACTAGTAGAAACTAAAGGAATCAACTAAAATTAAAGCAGACTTAAAATTAATATAAAAATAATAAGTGAATGCGATAGTAAATTTTTTTAAATGAAACAATGACAAAAGACAATTACTAATAAAATTTCAAATGCTGATTGTAATAGAACATAGGGCAGTATTTCCGGGCATTTCCCCCTTCCACTCATACATATATCTTCCAAACGG
This sequence comes from Haematobia irritans, assembly GCF_050003625.1. Lineage (NCBI taxonomy): Eukaryota > Metazoa > Arthropoda > Insecta > Diptera > Muscidae > Haematobia > Haematobia irritans. The sequence goes on along the minus strand of NC_134401.1, from coordinate 66,282,900 downwards.
TTATGTCAATTATTTTCGGAATCATTGAATGGCATTGCCCTCCGCTCTATTCTGGGGGTTTTGGGGATTTTTCTCATCAATGGGGTTTATACAGACGGAAAATTATTTTTTAAATACAGTTCTTTCTTTGTGATTACAAGTTAAAGGCGCAAAATTCCTCACTGCTTACTTGGCGACAATATGATTTACAAAGATCTTCCTACCTTTATTATGCCCACCACAATTATAGTGATCCTCCTCACGGTATACTGGGATCTTATGGTTTTGTTGTTGTTCTTCTAAGCAGGAAGGGACAGGATTTTCACGCCGCAGTATCAGGACGTTATATTTTCGTATTAGTCCAATGGTTTGAGTGGGGATTCCCTTCAATCGTCAGAAACTGTGTTGCATCAGTTTTTGAACCAATAAAATTTACTGCCTCCTGACTACACAGGAGGCTGTTTAATACCTATTAATTCACCTAATTAATTCATGTCTTAATTGAAACATTTCTGCATTACTTACTTTGTTCTATTTTTTTGAATTCGAATCAATAAAAATTGTAGAAAAAAATTAATCCCTTTTTTTTCCTTGGCTTCACAAAAAACCTAATCGAAACATTAAAAGAAATATTTAATTTCTAATCACTTTAACCCGATTAATCGCTTCTTACTTTATTAGAACTTCCATTACTCTTTATCTCACAAATGGCAACTTTTGCTGTCTTTTGGTTCTATTTATGTCCTCCTATTGATCAAACCTAATCTAAAAATCCGCCATTAGACCACACTATTCGTCCTTTTCTATTTAAATTAAGTCCAAAGTCCATTTTTTTCAAAATCGTTTTTACTAATTTCTTTGTCGAGCGTTTCATTTTTTCCATCGTCTCCATTCCCCATGCTTCGCGGGATTTAATGAATGAACGAATCCCTACTTAAACAGCCCTGTATTAGAAATACTACGACAGTGTAACAACGCCCGCCCAATACTCGTCAACATGACATCTACGAACCAGCTGACACACCGCCATCAACCACCGACCACGCCACAAGACCAGAAATAAGAATTTTACAAAAACCAACTTGTAGCCATATCTAGGCGACAATACCAACTGAGACCACTCAATTATTGACCCTGGCCGCATTTTAAATCAAATTATAATAAAAACTGGCCGCCACCTCATAGGCCTCTCATTAATCTCACCATTATATGATACCACAAGAAAAACCTGCGCCACCTAACCCACCGCATATAGCAACGCAAACCCACGTCCGCGTCACATTGTGAGGGAAACTCCAATCTCAGTCCCTCATGGATGCTAGAGCGACCACTATCCAACAAAGAAAACGCATCGAAGTGGCCAGATCCTTGCCAGTATACCATCGACATCCAGTTTCATATTTTTTTCTTTCACGTATGTATGCATATTTGTGAGACACAAATTAGGGTTGTCAGTGTTGACAAAAAAAAAATTGCAAAATAGCATTTATTTCACGGGCTAACTTTGTGGAGGACGGACATAGATATCTAAAATTTATGTGATTCAATCACGAAATTAATCGACCCAACCAACCTTTTAATTGAATGTCTTCAATCCCGAAAATGATAGTATCAATCACAGTTTTAATTGGACATAGAAAAACTTCTTGATTAAACAAAAATTAATTGATTTCATTAGCAAATTTCAATTAATTTTTTTATTGATTCAATTAAAACTTTAATTGATGTTGATTGAAAAACGCAATTAATTTTTTTAATTAAAAAAAGGTAACTATTTTCAATTACTTTCTGAATTGGATTAGAGTTTTTATTTGGATTAACAATTGATTGTTTGAAATATATTTTTAATTCAAAATTTTAAACTTTTCAATCATTGACTCAACTTAATGTTAATATCTTGATTAAAAAGTTAATTGCATCAATTAATTTATTGATTGAAAGCATTTTTAACTTCAATTAACTTTTTAATTGGAAATATTTTAGTGACTTTTTTTTCTGTGTATATATTAGGGTGGCTCGAAACCAAAAATGAAATGCCCTTTTTCCCTTCTCTCATCCAACAGGACCTCCGCAACAAATCTCGCTATTTAGAACTCAAATCTCTTTACAAATCTCAAGTGTTCGGACTGGCAAAATAACGAGATTTCGTTGATTTGAGGATATAACAGCTGTTTGCAAATATATCAATACAAACACAAACAATGTGCACACGCACACACACATTTATCTACAAGGGAAATTGGGGCAGGGTTGCAAAACGCGCATTTTTAGTACTAAAACCACAGTTGTATAAGGCAGTATAGGAGATTTTGTTGAAATCCTCTACGAGCCAGCTAATATTTGCCCATTGCAAATCTACTGAGATCTAGGAAGATTACCTGCGTGAAGATAGCAACGTCGCTAACTTTCATTAACAGAGTTATTAAATTAACAGGGTGACACAGAGACGTCAAAAACTGAATTATTATAGACACACAGAATAAGGGCCAGTTTCTCAATGTCTTGTTATTATTTATCGTGTCGATAAAACAGCTGATCCCATACAAAAAATTTACTAACCGGAGGTCTATCCACCGGTTAAAATTAATCGGAGGATAAGAAACTGGCCATAAGAATAATAAAATCTATGCTTTTTCGTGCACAAAAACAGATTTTTACCTACCTACAAATTGGTGTGCCAGTTCAATGTAATTTAGCTTAGTTATTTGTGGATACTGATACTCAGGACAGTATTTCCAGCGCTGAGGCCAGGAATGGATTTCAATACAACGACAACGGATCTTGATAGAGGGCATCAATACCTTTAATTTGGCATACGATATGTATCTGAGAAACGCCGAGTATAGAACAAAGTTTTCCAGAATCTATTGGACGCACTGGTGGTCAGGACAGTATTTCCAGCCCTGAGGCCAGGAATGGACTTCGTACAAAAAAGTTATAACGAAATTTGATGGAGGGCATCAATACCTACAATTTGGTATACCACATATATCTGGGAAACTCCGAGTGTACAACAGAATATTCCAGAAACTGTTGGACGCAGAACAGTATACCACACGTATTTGGGAAACGCCGAGTGTAGAACAGAATTTTCAAGAAACTGTTGGACTAAGGCCACACTGGTAGAAAAAGTTTCGTTATATTAACGAATTGTGACATTAAAATTGAGCCAATGAAACAAATTCATTGATATAACGAAATTTATCGTTATTATAACGAATAATTTGTTGATTAGCGAAACGTTTCGTAGTATTAACGAATATTTTCGTTGTCTTAATGAAAATGATTCGTGGCACCAATGATAAATGTTCGTTGGCTCAATTTTAATGAAATTTTCTTTGTGTGCAGGAATGGACTTCGTACACAAAAGTAATGACGGAATTTGATAGACGACATTATTTCCTAAAATTTGGTATACCACATGTATCTGGGAAACGCCGAGTGGTCAGGGCAGTATTTCCAGCGCTGAGGAATGGACTTGACAACAGATATTGATAGAAGACATTATTCCCTATAATTTGGTATACCACATGTATCTCGGAAACGCCGAGTATAGAACAAAATTTTCCAAAATCTATTGGAAGCACTGGTGTTGAAATTTCACTCACGCACATTCACGAAATGAAAATCAATACTCACGCACGAACTACGTTAAAGACTCACGCACGATTCACGTGACTTACATTTTCCAACCGGGAATTAGAAAAGATAACAAAATTCATAAATATAATATAGTTCAACAGAGAGTTCAAGACTCACGTGATCCACGCGAGTTACGACAATTTCGTGTCACGCGCACACCTCTTGCCAAAAATAAACATTGAACACGAAAAGGACCACATAACTTAAAAAGGCGAATTAAAGGTTGAGTTAAGGTGGAATTACATACCATGCGGTCATGCGTGCGTACGTTATATGCTTTTGTCAAAAAAAGTTAAAATGTTATAACTACAATTGTTTGAGTTACACGACAAAAGTAACGTATGCATATGACGCATAAAGTTGACGAACTTTTAACTTTTCAATGCGTCGGGTGCGTTGACAACATTAAACAACATGTAAACAAATCAAGAAACGAAAAACAATTTAAAATATTGACGAGATATTATTGATTGAATTTAAAATACATAAAGTTCTATACTTTAAAAAGTGTGTGGAATACAAAAACATAACAAAAAGCGCAGAGGCAAGGAATGTAATCAGCAAATTCATTGGTATTCCGACGCATACTGTGTAATACAACGTACGCACGCATAATCGCATGTTATGTAATTCCACCTTTACATATCATGCGTTAATCAGTGCGTTGATGGAAGGGTTGATATTTTTCAGTTTGAAGCACTCTAACAAATCTGTTGCTTTCAAAGAGAAAATTCAACTCTTCACTCAACGGACGCATTAACGCATGGTATGTAACTCAACCTTAAAAACGTAAATTCTTTCGTATGTACAAAGAACTTTTATTACATTTTACAAGTAATTTTTCTTTTCAATAATTATGGTGATATGTCGATTTAAAAGACGCCTTTCGTACGTTACCTTGGTAACTCCTCTAAAAGTGCTATAACCAAACTCTTGTTACACATAACAAGTGTTCATATTAGCACAAAACAAAAAAAAATGAAAACAGGTAGCATACGGCCATCGAATGTCATTAACTGGCATTCAAATCTCTAGCAAATTAATTGCCGACGGCAATATACGGGAGTGGTGTACATGAAGAGTGAAAATGCTTCTACTACACTCATAGAAAAAAGTCTGTTGTTAATAGCAAACAAAATGCTGCTGTTTTAGTAGTTTTTGTTTTTTTGCTAAAACAGCAAACAATCTGTTATTTTGGAACAGCAGACACACTGCAGAAAAGTTAGTAGTTTGCTGAAATTTTTTGTTGGTCCGAATAAAATTATAAATTCACACTGGTCAAATGGACAATAGTAAAATGGTACACATTATATAACTTCAATCATTAAAAACAATTATCATTTTTTGATTATGCAATAACATTTGTGAACAAGCTCAAACAAACTCAACATGACGAAGATCTTCTAAAGGACTCTATATTTTTGTAAAGTATTTTCCAACAAGAGCTGGTATTTTCGTATTCGGAGAAAAATGTAATGTTTTGAGATAAGCGAAAAGTATGCAGTTGATAATGAAAAGCAATTTCAACCAAATATATTCATTTGAATTCTATCGTTGAGGATGTGATTCGACGCTGTGTTGATACCATTATTTCACTTGGTCCGACAGGAAGGTTTTAAAGTCTCAATATCTTGGTGGCTTATTATGATTGCCCAGCTTGGAAACGTTTCCTGCAAAAGAGCAACTGCTTGGTTGCTTGTGTAACACGTAATGCTTAGTACTAAGTTCGTTTCTGCGAAAAACGAATATCTTCATATATCTCCGTAAATAGGGTCTCAAACCCAGGGATGTTAACTTATTTATGGGAAATAGTATGCCTGCGTATTTTTTTCATGCGAAAATTCCAGCGTTGTATAAATATGTGTCTGAAAATGCTCAAAACAAAGATTTCGCATTTATTTCGCGCTAACATTTTTTTATATGGAGTATACTCGTAACAGTTTTTCGTTCGAAAACGTGATCTTAGTACTAGGCTTAACTGTTGTTGTTGTAACAGTTTATTGTGATTTCATCCATTTTTATGTTATACGCTCTGGTACTTCAGCTTGTGGCCAGATGGTGGAACTCTGCGACTAAGGTGGGGTGCGTCCAGAGTGATCTGGTGGTATGTCGATTTGGTTTAGCAGGGCAAGACAAAAGATGGCGCGTGTCGTGTGGCCCTTGTTTGCAAATTGGACATACGTTAGATAAGTAGGAATTGAGGCGGCTGCACTTGCCTGATCTTAATTGGGCTAAAACTACCCTCGTCTGCCGTGGGAGGTCTCTTTCCTCCGGTGCTATGGACGGTGGACGGACTCCGATTAGGATTAACCTTGTAGCTGCTCACCGCTTCAGCTACAGTATCCTCATGAATCCTGTTCAAACCTGCCTGGTACACTGCTTGAGGCTGTATATCAACCCTTACCTTCCTGGGTGGTGGTTGTGTATCCATGAGATGGTGGTTTGGATGATTACTGCGATAACAACCCAGGAGATACTGCTTTGACAACATATAATTGTGTCTTCGCACAGGGATGATCTTTGTCTCCACATAAAGGTGATCCAGGGGTGTGCTGCGGAGACACCCAGTCGCAGTTCTAAGGGCAGCGTTCTGGCAGGTCTGTATGTTATTCCTCTGTGTGTCACTGGTCTGCGGTGTCCACACTGGAGCTGCATAGTTTACCACTGACCGCCCAATTGCCTTATAAGTAGTTAACAAGGTTTCTACCGCGGATCTTATTACATATGTATTGCAGTGGCATGCGCAACTGACCTGAAAAGGCTGTCGAATGTTACCCCGAGTATCTTGGGGTAGTTTACTGTCGGAATTATTCCGCCATCGACTCTAACATGGCATGGTTGACCGTATCAAATGCTTTCGATAGGCCAAGCGCCACGAGGACCGTCCTATGACACGGCTTGGGCTGATTAAGTCCCCTGTTGATATGTGTCGAAATTCCATGTAAGGCTGTCGTCGTACTGTGTACTTTGGATGGTTTCGCGCTGTTGATGACATTAACTCCGGTAAATTGTGGTGTGTCATCGGAACGGAGACCACGTATGCGACGAGTGGCTCTCTTTTTCGCTCTATCACTCTCGGGATGCTCGACAAACTGTCGGTTGAAGTATTTGGCGCATCTCTTCGGATCAGTCACAGTTACGTCGCCAAAGAAGACTGAAATCCCATCATCCCTTGTAGTGGGGTTCGAGAGGGCTCTCACTGTTGACCACAATTTACCTGTTCCTGTGCCTAGGTTACATTGCTTCAGGTGCTCTAACCCTGTGTTCCGCTTGTGTTGTCGACTATCTTACTAATCACATTCAGTTTCCTGATTCTAGGGTCAGCAGGGTTAGCGCGACGGCGTTTTTTTTGTGTGTTTTTTTTTTAATATTATTTATTCATGATAATTCAATACAATGTTAACAATTTATTGCCCCAGCGCCTTATAGGCTTATAGAGGCTAATCTGACAACTAACTAAAGCTCAACTATTATTTATTAATTATCTGAATATTCAGATTCACAAAAATTCTTCTAGATTTTCTCTAATATACTTTTTCAATTTATCTTTAAAAGTAAATATTCCTGAAATATTCTTCAGACTGTGAGGTAAAGTATTGTAGTGACTCGGTCCAGCATATCGAATTCTTTGCTTCGTTACTTCCAACCGACATCTTACTGTTTTTATATCATTTGACTGCCTTGTATTTCGTCCACTACTCATAATTGTTCTTTGAAAAATGTTCGTTCTTCCACCGACTCCATTCATTACTTTGAACATGTAGAGCAATAATCCTTGCTTATATAATCCATATACCGGAATTACATTTTTAGCTTTATACTTGTACAAATCATATGAAGAGTATCTCAAAGGCAAGTTATATACAAGCTTCAAGGCCTTATTTTGAGAACGTTGTAGTGCTTTTAACGCATTCGTATTTTTGCAGGCATAAATTATTGGCAGATAAGAAAGATGAGAATTTATTAGCGCCATGTAAATCATACTTTTTACTTCTATATTTAGCTTGTGTTTGAATTTATATAAAACCCCAGTAGCTGATGTTACTTTGGATCGTACAGATTCTATATGCATATCCCACGACATATTATGATTTAAAGTGATTCCCAAGTACTTTACATGTTGGGACTCATGAATTGGTACACCATCGACTAGAATGCACATTTCATCATGATTACTTCTTGCATGAGGTTTGAATCGTATAAATTTTGTTTTGCTAGAGTTCAACACTAATTTATTGACTCTACAAACTCGGATAATAAGGCCGCATCGTATTCAATTTGTGTTTTAAGTACAGTGCCGTGATTGTAGTAATAAAATAAGCAAACGTCATCTGCAAATAAATATAATTTTCCATTGAAGCCTATTCTTTTCATGTCATCTATATATAGTTTAAATAACAAAGGTCCTAAGACGCTTCCTTGAGGTACACCGTAACGTATTTCCCGAAGATCGCTTTTAGAGTTGTTAATTTGCACATATTGATATCTTCCTTGTAAATAGTCAGAGAACAGTTCAAGAGTTTTATCTTTTACTCCAATATTTTCAAGTTTTCGGATCAGGATATCATGTTCAACCAAATCAAAAGCTTTTGAAAAATCAAAGAAGACTCCTGCAACACCTTTATATGCCAAGTCAATTCCATTACATATGTTGTCCATAACATTGATTACCACATCTTCAGTACCAGAACCCTTTTTGAATCCAAATTGTCTTTCATAAAACATATCATGTTCAATTAGGTATTTAGAAAACTGATTAAATATCAACTTTTCAAAAATTTTGTCTATTGCGTTCATCACGCTCGTCTGCGAGTCCCGCCGCTTCAGCTGGGAAGTTAGGCCTCACTTGGGCAATTCGATCAGCTGGAATGAAGGGAGCGGTTGCTGCGTTGATGATATCCCGGAACACCCTCTGGGCAACATGAACATGAGAGGGGGACGGGAGCTCACTGAAGCGGCGATCTATATATTCTCTGAAGCCTTGCCAGTTGGCTTTCTGATCGCATAGTCTGATGACCCACTGCTGCTATCACTGGCACAGCATACTGCCACGTAGTCAGTATAACTATACTCCCATAGCGATGTTAGGCCGGAACAATTCCGGAAGTGCACCCATTACAAGCACCGGTTACACCTCCCCGAAACCGAACGATGGTGAATTTGGTTTCGGCAGACCGAACAGTACCATGGTCCGGGGTTCTGCTCTATCCCGGCTCGGACCAAAAGCAAACGGAGAAGGTTCCCCGGGATGCACCTCCTCCAACACAAAAAGACGGTCGAAACAACACGTGCACTAATGTGACAGCCGCTGGCCGATGAGTTGTACCCATAGTAACTGCGCAAGGCCACTAATCAAACTAAACAGTCGTACGTTGAGAATAGAGGACTTTCAGATATAACAATTTTTCATTTTGACATATATGCCGAGGTGGAAATGAGCCTCATTTGTCATGATAATTTTCTGATAAAAATCCGGATTCTGTGAATGTTTTAATGAAGCTCACATTTTGAATATACAAATATATACTGGATTGCATTTGTGTACTTTTCAGCAATTTTAAGCAAAGGGAGTAAAATGCATTTTTATTCTCTTGCTGGTTTTTACTGGATAATTATTGCTAGAAAAGTACGCGAACAGACCTGTTATTGGTGAAGTTGACGCATCAGTTTTGAGAAATGTCAACGTCGATATGTCAAACGCCAACACCAAATCATCACTTTTAAACGAATTTAACACGAGACAAGCCGGGAAAATGGAAAAATTGGTTATTTTGTGTTGTTTTGTAATATATATTTTTTAAAATTTATTTTATTACGGAGATTATATTTGGTAAGTATTGTATTTGTCATTCCTTTTATAGTCCTTTTGTTTTAATAATTTTTAGATTGGAAAATTACTATGATACATTGATATATGGGAGTAACCGTCGTGCAATGGTTCATGCCCGCTTTGCATACAAACGGTAATAGTAAATGTACAGTTTAGTGTAAACTAGTGTAATTACTAATTGCTTTTTTACTTCTTTTCATTACAGGATGTTTTAACATTGTTAGGTTTTATCCGCGTTTATAAGGGCAATGAAGGAAAACAAACGAAAATAAATCCCGGACAACATTCTAATTCACCTTCCAATACTTCGATGGAATTCAATTTATTTCACACATTTAAATGATAGTATTAAATGATTTACGGGTTTCATTTCAACATATCGTTAAAAAACATTTTGTTGCTGGGACAACAAACATTTGTAGTTGTTATAGCAGTAAAAATGTTAGTTATTTCAACTAACGCAGTTTGGTAGTTTAGCAGCGATGTTTGTCAAAAACTTTAAGCAAACAGGTTTGCTAATTCAGCAGCATTTGTTTGCTATTTTAGCTGTAAAAAATGTTTGCTTTTCCAACTAACGAATGTTTTGTGAAACAACTCCATGCTACTGCTATCCCTTTTTCAGCAAATGAAAACTGCTGTTTTAGCAGATATTTCTGCTTTATCAGTAACAAAATTTTTTTGGGTGTACATATCTTTTTTTTGACATGTTGGATTTTTAAAGCTCGTTCTCTGGCATTAAAAGATCGCTTTAGCAATATGGACTAATAATTGAAATGAGTATATCGTCCAATAAAGGGATGAGGATGTGAAAATTCGAAAAAGCTGTCTTCCCAACCATTTTGGACAACATATTTAACTTTCCAAACACCATAAAAAGCAGGCAATGATAGGCTAATAAATAAGCCATGATATCATTACATGTAGAGTACATGTGTGTACTTCGTACAAACAAACAGTTTCGAATGCGCATCACTAACATAAATGCATTTTGAAAAGAAAACGACTGAAAAACAAAACAATTAATGAAATTGCCCTTAAATTGGTTGTATTTTTGCATCTTGACTACCAAGCCAAAAAGTGTTCAAAAATAGTAAGTGTTTTTCAACACTTTATTTTAAGGGCGCTTTTTACTTGAAACATATATTCATTTCTACTTGAAGTCGAGTCTGTTGTGGTTAACACGTTTTTAAAGGACTATGAATCATGTGAAGAAAAAACGCAAACCCAGACTTTAATAGAGAATTGTGTCTTAAAATTCTTGAATTCTCCATAAATATTTACTAATTGATTTATTTACGTATTGTTACTGCAGATTGTCTTAATGCCTATACCACTTTAATGGACTTTGGTGCAATTCAATTTATTTCACACATTTAATAAAAGTTTATAGTTGTTAGACAAAAGTTCAGCTATTACAACTAATGCAGTTTTCTATTTCAGCAGCGATGTTCGTTATAAACTTATAGCAAACACTTTTGCTAATTCAGCCGTTTTGTTTTGCTATTTTAGCAGTAAACAATGTTTGGTCGTTTCAACTAACGAATATTTGCTACATGCTACTGCTTTCCAAACAAACACTGCTGTTTTAGCAAACTTTTTTGATGTTATGGATAACAATTTTAATCTTACCTTTTCATTATCACTTTTAAATAAATCGATAATAGTGCTAACCATACACAAAGAAAAATTTATTTGGGATTTTCTAATAACATTCTAAATTATTATAAATATGTAAAATTATTTGATTGTGCCATTATTTAGTATTTCAGAATTGGTACAAGCAGCTTTATACACATACAAATGTGACTTTTTAATTTCATAGATACTTATTGTTGTTAAAAAATTTCTGTCGTTTAAAGATTTAATTGTAATTTGATGGTATTATAAGAGTTAACTTAAAATCTAAGGTGTATCGTTAAGAAAATATTTTCAAATATATGTTAAATACATAATATTTATATTTATTTATATTTTAGATTGGAATATTAACGACAATGAAGAAGTTTTGTAATTGTTTGTATTTTGAAAGTTCTCTTTCAATTGGGGAACACAATTAAATTTCAAATTGAATTAGACCTTATCTAAAACAAACCCACAGATTTTCTTATACTTTGTACACATTTTTTTGAAGAACGTTGATTTGCCAAAAATGTTGGAATGCTAAATGATGAATATTGTACTTGTTATGTAATACATGTGCATATAGAAAACAATAATATGTAATGGTCTGGGAGAACATATTTTTAAGTTGTCCTTTTTCCTTTAATCCACTTTCTACTTTTTTATTAGTTTATACACAAATAAAGTGTAAAGATTTACTAAATTCGTATTTCCCACAAAATACTTCATAATTTTTTAAAACTTATAAATTCATCGTGAACTTCGTATGGCTCTAAATATACTTTTGCAATTTTGTTTTTTTTTTTCCTTCAAATTTCATGAGGCGCTAAATATATTTTTGCAATTTTGCTTTTTTCCTTCAAAGTACGAATTTTTCTTTAACATGTGAGGAAAAATAATTACGTCATATAGAAGACTTGTTTAGTTTAGCTAATAAGTTTTGTGTGACTCTTTCTCTGATATTTTGAATGGTAGTGAAGATTTTGAGGAATTTCCAGTCTTTTCAATGCACAAAAAAGGAGATGTAAATGTGGTGAACAACTACAGAGGAATTACGTTTATGAATTGCATTGAAAAACTGATGATCGGAATGGTGAACAGCATTATATCGGATTGGTTGGAGAGACCAAAGATTTTAAATGAATTCGAAGCTGGTTTTAGGAAAGGCTATTCTACAATTGATAACGTATTTAATCTAACAGCCATAATAAAACTAAAATTCAATGAAAATAAGAAAGTATACGCCTTTTTTTTGTTGATTTCAAGGCATCTTTTGATAGAGTACCAAGAGACTCACTAATAATATTTAAACTTCATGTTATTGGAATGTCATCCAAATTGATTCGCCTCGTAGAACTAGAGTAGATCAGCAGTATGGGCTGGTGAAGAACTGTCGGAGTTAATTTGACACATCTACCGGGGTAAAACAAGGTTGCTTGTTATCTCCAATTTTGTTCGCCATATATCTAAATTATATGCATGATCACTTGGGTGGAGGTCTGAATGTAGATGAAATTAACATTCGTCTGCTAATGTATGCGGACGACATCGTAATAATATCCGATAGCCCAATCATTTTGCAGCAAATGACAGATAATCTCGAATCATACTGTCGGATGTGGGGAATGGAAGTCAACCAGACAAAATCTGAAGTAATGGTATGTAGAAAAGGTGGAAGACTGGGAGCAAATGAAAAGTGGACTTACAAAGGTGAAATACTAAGAGTAGTACGTGAGTACAAGTACCTGGGACTAATACTAACTCCAAAACTATATTTTTCAAAACACGTAGTAAAAAGGGAAGAAGCAGCAAAACCAACGACTTTGTAATTATAACAAGATGTCCAAATTGCCTCTTGTTCTTGAATAGATAAAAGTGCACGACTTTATGTTCACACACGTTCGTTATCTATTTTGCTTGTTGGAAGGTTTCTTTGCAACATTTTCTCCAATTCCTCTTTCAAATTGTATTCGTAGTAATCATATGTGTAAATAGCTGTGTTCGGGGGACCAATAATGTATAATAATTTGTGACTCTAAAATTTTTCGTTTAAGCTGAGTACTATGTTCAGTTTTCAAGCTGCAAACCAGCTTATTTTCACGGTTACTTTTTTTAATCAATTAATTTCGAAATTTTAAATGGTTGGCAATCAATATAATGGATTTTTTCCATCCATAATTTGAAGAGATTTGATAAAAATGTTATCGTCTTCATATACATTTTTGCACTTTTAATTTAGTGTTTTGGTGAAAAACTCGAACATAGTACTCACCTTTAGACAAAAACACGAACAAAAAGAGATAAAAAATCAAAAATTGACAAATAAAGAAGTTAAAAGAGGGAAATATTTTGAATTCGCCGCTACTACGGGCGTGTTTCCAAAATTAAAACTGTAAAGTAAGAATTCCTATTTTCTCAGAAAAACTGTACAAAACTTAACGCAGAAAGAACACCCTGGAACATAATAGACATCTCTTAATGATTTACATCTTAAGGTGGGTATTAAGTTCGAGTTTAGCCGTTAAAATTGCCATTTTTATTATCATATAATTATAAATAAACCTATTAGTCATTATGTCTTGTATGGCAATGCAATTTGTAAAGATACAGTACCAATAAAGACACAACAAAATAAAAATAAACACAATTTACTTGAAGTAATTTCTTTTGGCATAAATGTTGAATGAAAAGAGTGCAGAAACAGGCCTATTAACCAAATTGAAAATTCTTCATTTTCTTTTCTTTTTTAAATTCGTAACATCATACCCATTTTTTCCAACTCTCTCATACATGTATGGGCCTAAACTCATGAGCCTATTGGAAAAAAAGAGGAAGCATATAGACATCTGGTTATTTCAGATAATCGTTGAGCAAAACTATCAATAAATTCAACATGGAGAAATTTCATTTCAAAACCATCTGTGACACTAAAGGCAAATAAAGGGCAACTCACACTTCGACTATTGGAAATGCATCTATGTGTGGGATTGAAGTATTAAGAACACACTCGAATTTAACAACACGAAATTTTATTTGGGAATGAAAAAATATTTTCTACAATTGACAATATACTAAAATAGAAAATCAATGCCTACTAAGTGAATATAATAAATGAAATTATAAAGTAAATTATGCAAAGTCGATTGAGTCTCCAACACCCTCCCTCAATCGAGTTCAACGCCAATTGATTTTCGAAATTTCACAAACTGTGGTGTATGTAGAGGTTTCGTCATTATATCGGCCAGCATCGAATCCGTTGGACAGTAAATGCATTCAACATTTTTCTTTGTGACGTGGTCCTTTACAAAGTGGAGTTTAGTGTCGATATGTTTCGTTCTGTTGCTGAGTTTTTCTTCTTTAATAAGCCTCAAGCAACTTTGATTATCTTCATAAATGACAGTTGGTGATGTTTGACTGATTTTCATGTCATTCAATAGACGTCTTAGCCAGATTGCTTCTTTACAAGCTTCGGAAAGCGAAATAAACTCAGCTTCCGTAGAGGACAGTGAAACACAAGTTTGTTTTCTACAAGCCCAGCTTATTGATCCACCATTGATTTGGAACACGTATCCGGAATTGGATTTCCTATCGACCTTGTCTTCAGCCCAATTCGCATCAGCATATCCGATCAATGTATTGCGCTCAGAGTTGTTGTTGCTTAGCCTTAGGAAGTTATGAATTGTTCCCTTCAGATACTTGAGAACACGTTTCAATTCTATCCAATCTTCCTGAGTAGGACAGCTCACTTTTCTAGCAAGTATAGAAACACTCGCAGCAATGTCAGGCCTCGAATTCACACTTAGGTATAAAAGTGATCCAATCAACTTTTGGTATTTGGTATTATCTATAAGGAGATTGGACTCCGACTTTCCGTAGCCAGGATCCAATGGAAATTTTGATTCTTTTGCATTTTCCATTTCATATTCTTTCAACATATCAGAAATGTATTTTCGTTGACGAATGCAAAAGTTTAAGTTTTTATCTTTAAAAATTTCGAGACCTAAGTAATGTTTTACGTCTCCAAGGTTACTTATATCGAAATGTGACTCGATAAGTCTCTCAAAATTTCGGATGGCAAGTTTACCTTTTGATACTGCCAAAATGTCATCGACGTATACAAGAATATATATGATCCCTTCCTCGTTGGTGCATTTTGTATAAAGGCAAGGATCTGCACTAGATTGTTTGAATCCTCCGTTACACAAGGCATTGTGCAAGGTTGAGTTCCAAACGTGTGCAGCCTGCTTAAGACCATATATACTCTTTTTCAATTTACATACCAGATTACTTTTACCTTCTTCAAATCCTGCTGGTGGCTCCATATAAATGGTTTCATTTAGGTCGCCATTTAGAAATGCAGATTTGAAATCGAAGTGAACTGCTGACATTTTCTTTGCACCTGCGATAGATAAAAGAGTCCGCAAGGTTGATTGTTTGATGACAGGGGCAAACACTTCATCATAATCGACCCCATACTTTTGAGAAAATCCGCGAGCCACAAGTCGAGCTTTAAATCTTTGGGCTCTTCCCTCGGCATTTCTCTTTATTTTATACGTCCATTTGCAACTGACTATGTTGGCATTTTCAGGAGGTGGAATCAATTCCCAAGTTTTTAATTTCTTTAGAGATGCCATTTCTTCCTTCATGGCACTTATCCATTGTTCACGTTGTGGGGATGCTAGAGCATATTTGTACGATTTTGGTTCAATCAAGTTGTCGTCGACCTTAATATGGTATCCGTACCTATCAGGAGGATTACCTTTTGTCTTTCTCTCGGATCTTCTTTCGACGACTTCCGTTGGATTTTCATCAAACGTCATATCGGTGTTAGCTTTGAAGCTCTCGGGGTATATTTCTTCACCAGATACGGCATCCTCGTAATCACTACATATTTCATCGCTTACACCAGAATTGTTGACATTCTTGTTGCTTGTAAAAATCTCTAATGGTATTTCCGAATTGTTATTATTATTGATCTCGGGAGTTTTATATGCGGTCAAGAATTTTGCATCTCTACTTATAGTCACTTTTCGACTCTTGGTATTCACAAATCGATATCCATTAGAATTTTCATCATAACCCATGAATGTTAAGACTTCCGATTTTTTATCCAATTTTCTTCGCTTTTCATTGGGTATATGTACGTAAGCCTTTGAACCAAAAATCTTCAAATTACTTATATCGGGTATCTTGCCTTCCCATAGCTGGTACGGAGTGGTATCAGTGAATTTTGTATATATACGATTTTGCAAATAATTTGATGTCATTATGGCTTCACCCCAAAACAAATTTGGAAGTTCGGCTTCTGCTAACATAGATCTTGCCATTTCCACCAGATATCGATTCTTTCTTTCAGCAGTACCGTTTTGCTGGGGGCAATATGGAACGGTGTACTGGCATTGTATTCCTCTATCTTCCAAATATTTTTTAACATTCTTGCCAGTATACTCCCCTCCGTTATCCGATCTAATTATTGAAGGATATCTTGAAAATTTGTTATACATTAGTTCTACGAAACATTTAATCTTTTCAGAAGCCTCATTTTTATTTTTCAATAAATAAACATAAGTGAATCTGCTGAAATCGTCGATAAATGTTATAAAATATCTTTTCCCGCCAGGAGTTGTTGTCTGCATAGGACCACAGACGTCCGTATGAACCAACTCCAAGACTCGATGTGAGATTTTCTCATATTTCTTATTAAATGGCTTCTTTGACATTTTGCATGAGACGCAGACATCACAAACTTTTCTTATACCACAATCTTTTATTTTCATACCTCTTACAAGATTTTGGTTCTGCATTTTCTTAAGTGCTTCGATATCTCTATGACCAAAAATCTTATGCCAATAGTGTTGGCAATTGCTCATGTCACATGAAACAGTCAGAGCTTTTTGTTTTTGACGCAAGTGGAACAAACCTGATATTATTTCTGCAAAACCAACTTCATTTCCGTCTTTCGCCGTGATGCTTGCACTAGAATTTTCAAATACTATCTTCAATCCATTCTTTAACATTTTGTTCACGGACAATAAATTTCCTTGGAAAGACGGTATGAAGAGCACATCGTGTATTTTTACGTTAAAGCTATCACCTTTAGAATTCACAGTTTCAATACTGCAAGTTCCTTTGCCTTCAGAATAAATTGACTCACCATTTGCGACGGTAACAAGTTCACGCACATTTGCATCCAACGACGAAAAGAACGAACGTTGAGAACTTATGTGGCAAGTTGCGCCAGAATCTATCACCCACGATGAAACATCACTTCCACTTGAAAAACAATAATTACCTTCCGATGGCTTTACCTCCTTTGCTTCGTTGGCTGTATTGTTATTGTAATTCTTGGTTTTCTTGAACTTCCAGCAATCCTTTTTAAGATGTCCTTTGGCCTTACAAAAGTGGCAACGTTTTATACGATGTTCTCCTTCTCGTTCTGAAATCTTGAGTATTGAATTAGATGCTATATTTTCCTTATTTTTCAGGCATTCTTCAATCAAACATGTTTCCACGACTTTCACAGTAAGTTCTTCCCTTTTCCGAACTTCTAAAGCCGTTACGAGTGTATCGAAAGATGGTGGTAAGCTGCTCAGTAGCATCGCTACTAGCCATCTTTCAGAAAACTTTTCACCAGCGGCCTCCAATTTCTCAAACAGAAGTTTCATTTCCATTATATGGTCATTGATATTACCATCTACTGAATATTTCATATTACAAATTTGTCTCATAATGCGTACGCTACTTCCGAGCGTGTCCTTTTCATGATGTGAGCGCAATATTCTCCAGGATTCATTAGCACTTCCGGCTTTCTTTATGAGCATTAACTGATTATCTTCCACAGATAATCCTATGATGACTGTGGCTTCCTCATTCTTTTTCTTCCAAGCTGCGTCTGGGGCATTTGGAACAGGATTATTTACGATTTCCCATAAACCTTCCTTTCGCAGGACCAACTCCAACTTAAATTTCCACAAATGGTAGTTGTCCTCGTTCAATTTCGCAAAAGATGTCCTTAAATACTCCATAGCGAAGGCCCATAACCTATTGGAAATGCATCTATGTGTGGGATTGAAGTATTAAGAACACACTCGAATTTAACAACACGAAATTTTATTTGGGAATGAAAAAATATTTTCTACAATTGACAATATACTAAAATAGAAAATCAATGCCTACTAAGTGAATATAATAAATGAAATTATAAAGTAAATTATGCAAAATCGATTGAGTCTCCAACATCGACGAGGTGGAGAAACTATATCGATTTTTCATCAAACGTGTGCTGAACCTACCAAACAGTACTCCAAATTACGTAATTGCTTTGGAAACGGGATACGAACCAGGGCATATTTATACATATTCCCTTCATCTGCAGTATTTATCAAAAGTACTTTTCGACATGGAAGATAATAGATTGCCACATAAATTGGCTATGAAACTGGCAGAGAAAAATTTGGATTGGTTTAAAGACTATAGCTTGCAACTTACAGCGTACAATATTGACACAACAAATGTGAAATAAAATAAGGAAAGATGGCTGGATGCCCAACGAAAATTGTTAATGGAAATACAAAAAAGTATCCACAAATCATACATACAAAAAGCGCAACAAAATCAAAACCATTTATACAATTACGTAGACTACAGAATTACAGCTTTTTATTTAAACGATAATAGCAATAGAGAACAGATTATATATATTATGAAGGCAAGAGGAGACCTTTTCGGACTGAATGCAAATCAATTCAATACAAGTGTACATATATGTTCGCTGTGTAACATGGGAGAAGATGAAACGATAATCCACTCTCTTCGCCTACAGAATGACAGCTTTTTATTTAAACGATAATAGCAATAGAGAACAGATTATATATATTATGAAGGCAAGAGGAGACCTTTTCGGACCGAATGCAAATCAATTCAATACAAGTGTACATTTTTATTCGCTGTGTAGGTTAGGTTAGGTTAGGTTAAAGTGGCAGCCCGATTAAGATTCAGGCTCACTTAGACTATTCAGTCCATTGTGATACCACATTAACTAAAAGTACCTATTACATATGGGCACTTCTAGTTTTAACCGCTGAACCTTCTTGATTATTTTTCTTTGTTGAACCAACCAGATTGTTCCAAAAATATTAGCAGACTGCTTAAGTTAACGTTTTCCAGATCCGCCAGTAATCTGAAGCTATATGCTCCTAAAAGTTGCTTGCGCTTTACACAAAATACAGGACACTCACACAAGAGGTGTTTAATTGATTCTTTTTCCTCCGCATCATGACAGCTCATACAATAGTCATTATACTTCGCGCCAATAGTTTTTGCAAAATCTCCTATCAGGCAGCGACCCGTTATAGCAGATATCAGGAGTGATACCTGACGTCTCGAGAACATTAGCATATCTAGTGTGCGGTTTAAGTTGAAATGGGGCCATATTTGCTTGGTGTCGTTACAACCCTTGCAATTCTCCCATCGAACATTTGCCATCATAACAGCCTTCTCACGCAGCATGAGCTTGCAGGAAGCTAGGGGCATACCAACAAATTCTAGTTCCCCTGGAATATGTAAGGTAGTCCCTAGCCTTGCCAACTCATCCGCTTCGCAGTTCCCCGGAATGTTCCTATGGCCAGGCACCCATATTAGGTGAATATTGTACTGCTCAGCCATCTCATTGAGAGATTTGCGGCAATCAATGGCCGTTTTCGAGTTGAGGAACACAGAGTTCAAGGATTTTATTGCAGGTTGACTGTCTGAGTATATATTAATGCCCACATTTTTTGGAACATTACTTCTCAGCCAATTCGCCACCTCTCTTATTGCTAATATTTCAGCCTGAAAAACACTACAGTGATTAGGTAATCTTTTCGATATTTGAAGTTCCAGATCATTAGAATATACTCCGAAACCCACTTGTCCATCCAATTTGGAGCCATCAGTGTAGAAATCTATATATTCTTTATTCCCCGGGGTATGTGTGCACCACGCCTCACTGTTGGGGATTAGAGTCTCAAACTTTTTGTCGAAAAGTGGACTCGCCAAAGTGTAATCCACTACGTTAGGCACATCTGACATTATTTTGAGGACAGAACTGTGACCGTAACCATTTTCCGACCACAGCGATAGTTCGCGCAACCGCACAGCCGTTGTTGCAGCTGACTGTTTGGCCAAAATGTCTAAAGGCAATAGATGCATCATGACATTAAGGGAATTTGTTCCTGTCTTGCTGAATGCGCCTGAAATACACAAACACGCCATACGCTGAACTTTATCTAAACCAGTCGGTTTCTGAAGTGCCGGCCACCAGACTACAACACCATATAGCATTATAGGTCTAACCACTGCCGTGTATAGCCAATGCACAATTTTTGGTTTTAGTCCCCACTTTTTTCCTATTGCCTTTTTGCACGAGTACAAAGCTACAGTTGCCTTCCTCGCCCTTTCTTCAATATTAAGCTTAAAGTTCAGCTTCCTGTCCAAAATAACGCCAAGGTATTTTGCACAATCACCAAAGGGAATTTCAATACCCCCTAAGGAAATAGGCCTAACCGTGGGAGTTTTGCGATCTTTGCAGTACATGACTAATTCTGTCTTTGCAGGATTTACCCCAAGACCATTGTCTTTCGCCCATTGTTCAGTCATCCGGAGGGCCCTCTGAATAATATCTCTGATTGTGGATGGGAATTTTCCCCTTACTGCCAGAGCTACATCATCTGCGTATGCCACCACTTTTATCCTTTCTTTTTCTAGAGTAACCAGAAGGCTATTTATAGCAACATTCCAAAGAAGAGGTGATAGAACTCCTCCTTGGGGAGTGCCTCTGTTCACATACTTTTGTATGTTTGCTTGTCCTAGTGTGGCTGAAATACGTCTCTTCATTAGCAGTTCGTCTAACAGCCTGAGTATACATGGATCAACATTCAGAGTTGTCAGTCCATTTAATATCGAGCTCGGATGGACATTATTGAACGCCCCTTCGATGTCTAGAAACGCCACGATTGTGTATTCTTTGACAGATAGTGAGCTTTCAATAAAGCTGACTAGTTCATGTAGTGCGGTCTCAGTAGACCTGCCCTTCGGATATGCATGCTGTCGTTTCGAGAACAAACTTGAATCGATGCTAGTTCTAAGATAAATATCTATCATCCTCTCCAGAGTCTTAAGTAGGAATGAGGATAAACTGATTGGTCGGAAATCCTTCGCCCTCGAGTGAGAGGCTTTTCCCGCTTTAGGTATGAAAACGACTTTTGTTTCCCTCCACTTTCCTGGGATATATGATAAGTTGATACATCCTTTATATATCACCGACAATCAGGGGATAATTTTGTCAGTTACAGCTTGTAACTCCGCCGGAGTAATTCCATCAGGTCCAGGGGATTTGAATGGTCCAAAGCTATTTAGCGCCCATCTTATTCTAGTTTCCGATACAATGTCCTCGACAGGAAACGACCGCTGAACAACTGTGGCACCGCCAGTACATGGTTCAACCGTCTGATTTCCAGGAAAATGTGTGTCCAATAGTACCTCCAGCGTCTCCTCACTGGACGTTGTCCAATTGCCCTCCGATGTTTTAATGAAACCTGGAGCGGAGTTGGTGGATGCTAGAACCTTCCGTAGTCTGGAAGCCTCGGACGTATTCTCAATACTGCTGCAGTAATCATTCCAAGAGTTATGCTGAGCCTTTCTCAGTTCTCGCTTGTATCCTCTCAGATTCTTCTTGTAAGCGTCCCAGTCCTCAGGGGCTCTGGTGGACTTTGCCTTGTTAAAGAGCTTCCTGCAGGATTTCCTCATATTACTTATTTCCGTAGACCACCATGGTGGTCGATATTTCCCCCTTGGCTTTCCTCTAGGGCATGCAGCTTTTAGTGAGATGTTGAAGGCCTTAGTAATCCGCTCCACTGCGTGTTCGATATCTTGCACATTTCTCATATTTGTCTCTGTTATTTCCGGTGTCATCATATTGAACGATTCCCTATACATATTCCAGTCAGCTTTCCTAATATTTGGCGGAAATATGATCTTGGTGATATGAACATCAAATTTGAAACTGATGTAGCGATGATCTGAGAAGCTGTGTTCACTTAAAACCTGCCACTCAGATATCATTTCATTCAGTTCTTGCGAGGCCAAGGTGATGTCCAAAACCTCTTGCCTGTTTTTAGTGATAAAGGTTGGGACATCTCCCTTGTTGCAAACTACCAGATTAGTACGCAAAATAAACTCTATTAGCGACTCTCCCCTTGCATTAGTATCACTACTTCCCCATATACTATGATGTGCATTCGCATCGCATCCCATAATGAGTTTCGTCTTTGTTTTCAGTGACTCCTCCACTAAGGTCTTAACGGCATATGGAGGCATCTCCCTGTCATGTCCCATGTAGACCGAAGATACCCAATATTTGCATTTGGCTATTTCTAAACTTGCAACGACAGTGTCTGTATTGCACATTGAAGGAAGCAGAAACAAGTTGAGCTCGTTTTTAGCAACTATACAGGCTCGATTTACATCATTACCAGTATACTGCAATAGTTTGAACCCCGGAGTACTAAATTCACATATTTTGTTTCTATAAACATATGGTTCTTGAATAAGAACTATGTCTATGTCTCCTTTCATCAGGAGAACTTTTAAGGCAGCACATGCAGCCTTACAATGATGAAGATTTATCTGGAGGATCCGTAGGACCATCGAGATTTTCAACAACCGTCACATCAGCCGTTT
Organism: Haematobia irritans; assembly: GCF_050003625.1. NCBI lineage: Eukaryota > Metazoa > Arthropoda > Insecta > Diptera > Muscidae > Haematobia > Haematobia irritans. Next base: position 66,260,111 of record NC_134401.1, on the reverse strand, counting down.
CAATCGAGTCATCAAGAATGTCCTCTTCAGAGATATCGGTGACTCTCGCAATAACCATAGGTTCAACTTTGGTGAGTTCTGAGGCAGTAGAAGCCTCCTCACGCATACGGTATCTATCCATGTCTTCAAATGTCTTGGTATCCCCCTCGACTTCGCAAGAGGATCCGCTTACTTCTGATTCAGACAGAGGCTTGTCCATTTCTGAATCCTTTAGCTGATCGTTTTTATACACCTTCATTTGGATATAATGAAAGCCATAACATACACGGCCCTGGGACTTTGCTAGATGTGGCAAAGACTGAGTGTTCAATATAAACACTGCATGCCGTCTTGGCCCATCCACTTCATCCAAACGGCCAACCTTCCAATCAGCTGTTGGAAGATCTGGATTGCATTGTTTCAGTCTATTTAAAATAGATTCAGGGTCAGGAGGGTTTGCAGGTATCCACGCATGTGCTCTTGGTCTAGCCGGTATGTCTTTCTTCTCGACTAACTCTAGAGCAGCTCCTTCCCAAACTTCACCAATTAGTATCAGAGCAGCTTTAAAACATTCTATAGACCTCTGGTCCTCAAATGCGACTAGCTTAAATCGTCCTTGATACCAACCAGCCTCTTGGTGTCGAGGATCTGGGCCGGGAAACTTTTCCAGCACCTGTGAGTAGACGCCAGACAAAGCATTCTCAATTTCCCCCCATTTTTGCTTTGGAACCATACCGTCCAATGCTCCTTTATTTATGATAGCCATCACAAGGCTGTCTTTAGCAACTGAGGCAAACGATCGTTGATCCCTTTTGGAGGATGGCAGCTCATCCGGTGATCGTTCCCTTTTTCCAGCCTCAAGAATTCCTTGAGCCCATTTTAAGGAATCGCTTTGTTTAGCCGACAACGTGCTTGGGTCGACTGATCCTAATTTCTTTAGGATAAACAAAGCATTTCTGCGTTCTTTGAATCTCTTTCGTGAGGGATTACCTCCTTTTGATGCCGTTACCTTGGAAAAGGTCCGACTTGTCAAATTGTCGCCACCTGTCGACCCGTCTACAGGTCGACTAATTGGGCCTAACTCTTGGTCATTGCCCAAATTTATAACTCCAGTCGATACCCGTCCACTGGGCCCTGAAGTTAGCAACCCAGTGGATGTCTTTGAATTTCTCTGCATGGTGGTCTAATATCCCACCACACTTGAAATTCGTAGTAGGTACTTATTACGATGATTTTATCCGCTATTAAAAAACACGTCCGTTCCGTTCGACGGTTGAATAATATGTCTGTAACATGGGAGAAGATGAAACGATGTTCCACTCTCTTCGCCTACAGAATGACAGCCTTTTATCATTAGCGTAGCTAGACAATTTTCCTAGGGGGGGCTATAGCCCCCTAGCTAAAAATGTATAGACTGAACTTATAGGTTAAATTAATGTTTTATTTCATAAAATTGAATAAAAAATTAGACATCAAAATAACTTGACAATTAATTTATAATAAAGCAACTAAAAGTAGTTCCACACTTTACCCAGCAAAAAAATTGTGAGTTGTTCTTTCATATTTTAATGTGTAATTTTTTGTTTTCTTTTTTTCAAGTAGTTTAAAAAAAGAGTAAGAATAAATAAATTGCCATAAAACTGATAAATCCATTATATCGAGAAAAAACGTTTCAAACAAGCTTCAGAATGCATTAAAAATCATAAAAACAATATAAAAATTATTTATTTGGAAAAATATCACAAAAATTTTTAATTCACATTCAAAACACTGAATTCGGATCTCACCTTAAGAAGTGATGCAAATGCATTGCAACGGCTGATGAAACGGTGGACATTTGTCCTATGACAAGCTCATATTACATTCATTGCTTTTCCGCCAATTTTGCACCACTTCTAGACCCAAAAAGAACATTTTCACTACTTTTTTCGAGACGCTTTTTCACAGCATTATTAAGATATTAATTTATGAAAGAATAGTTTTAATATCAATTACTATTTTTTTAATTAAATTGACTAAACTAAATCAATCATAAGTTCAACCACAGCTTTATTTCATAAATATCTTACTTCAAACATTGCCATCGGCAACTGCTACCACAACCCAAGTAATTCGATTGTTCATGAAAGTCTTTAGCGGAACTTTGTGCGATTCTATATACACGTTTAATTTTTATAAAAATTAAAAAAAACTATTGACATTTATTGAAAAATGGAAAATCATAAATAGAGTTTCAAATTCTGGGGGGGGCTAAAATTTTTCTGGGGGGGTCTAAGCCCCCTCCCCAGAGGCCTTCCTACGCTTATGCCTTTTATTTAAACGATAATAGCAATAGAGAACAGATTATATATATTATGAAGGCAAGAGGAGACCTTTTCGGACTGAATGCAAATCAATTCAATACAAGTGTACATATATGTTCGCTGTGTAACATGGGAGAAGATGAAATGATGTTCCACTTTCTTCGCCTATGGCCGATATTGGCGAGTATAAGATTCAAATTCTTTGGGAAAACTATACTGCATCAATTTGAAATCATTGTTATCCTGAATGGTGGTGAAGATTTTTGTTGGTACCGTTTATACAAATACTTGAAAGAAGCCTTAAATTATAGAAAAATTTTAATAGATAGATTAATCAATTTATCAACAACTAAAACTCAAATTTCCAGCAGACGGTTTGAATTCAAACCATGCTGTATGATTCTTTATTAACTATAAGTTATATAGTTGAACCTACATAACATTTTGTAACGTTATATAAAAAAACAATAAAGAATAATTGAATTGAAAATTGAATCATAGTTTAGTTAACTTAAATTAGCCAAGAATAAAGTTACTTAATTAGAAAAAAAACATTGTCGCAAACACAAAGATTTCATGTCCTTAAAATTCGAATGCCATTCTTGCGTAGCATACAAGACGATTTTTTCTTGTGATTCGACTTTAAAATTGACATCATTACATAAAAGAAAATTTTGTTGGACTAAGGTCAACTTCAAAAGTAATGAAATCTTTCTTTAAATTTGGTGACTTTTTGATTCTTGACTCCAAAGCTGAAAAGGGTTCAAATATAGGAGACATAGTTCAAAACTTTATTTTAAAGACGCTTAATTTATACTTCAAGGAGAGCTGAATCTAAGTATCCTTAACGAATCCATTTATTATCATTTTTCCAAATTGCGCAAGCTCTGCAACGTGACCTATGTATTGTCCCATATCATAGTGTTCTCGCACCCAACCGATGAATGTTCCATACAGCGCACAGTGGTTCCAAATCGTTTTTTGTTTTAATAATTCTGCAACTTTTGAACGGATAAAGATATCAACATAATTTTTTCTGTGTGTGAAAGCAGAAGTGTTTTCCTCTAAGTTAAATTTGTGGGTCCCTAGTGGGTCCATGGGCTGACCTGTAGGCGTTGAAAGTTTGTCACCTCGGGGGCATGAAATTTTGTTTTAGCTGTCATCTCCGCAATTTTGAACCGATTTCGATGATTTTTTCTTTGCTCTTCAAAAAAGTTTCTGTGCGTTCGCAAGATATGGGCTCCGCAATTAATTTTTTTTTTTGCAAAATTTTGACAATGTGGGGTCAGTATTAGAAGTTCCGTTTTTGTGTGGATTCGTAGTTTTTCTTCTTAACTGTAAAAAAAACCAAACTTTGGCTTCTGAGGCCATATAAAATACTGGCAAAATCCGATGTTGCTGCAGAAGCCAGAGTTTTGTCTAGATTTGCTCGAAATTTTGTACAAGGAGTCTAATTAGTAGTTCAGATTTAGATACTCCCATATATATCTATTGTCCGATATACACTTACATGGCCACCATCCGATTTACTTGAAATTTTGTACAGGCAGCATAATTAACATTCTAGGTACGCATGCCGAGTTTGGTTGAAATCGATATGCTCTTATAAGCAGTGATGGCAGGAAGTTTTTAAAATTCCCTTCTCTGCTCCCAAAAATTCCTTTTTTTCCCCACCGCCCAAAAATTTTTTCCCTAAATTTTTCGCTACTGCAAAAAATTGACTAAATTTAAACAAATATGGAAAGAAAATAACAAATATTTCTTTAAAATTAATAGGGACTATATCCCTCAATAAAGGGACCAAATGTGCAATAATATTAATACTGACATTCTTAATCGGATTTCAAACTTTGCAACATCATTACTCATTTTTAACACTACCAACATTTTTCTTTTGAAGTTTAAAGGCCGCGTGTTTCTTCAGGTCAGATTTTCCGCAATTTACGAATTTTCCACAAGCAATGCACTGACTAGAGGTGTGAGCGTGAGTGAAATTTATATAAGCGAACCGCAAATGCACTGCTGAAGAGATCTGTATTAAAAAATATTGGGAAGCACCAAGTTGGGGAAGCCATCACCTGTTTATGTACCTAAATGGAAGCGTTCATTCCTGCAAAAGTAAATCTATTTCATTTTATTAAAAACCAATGCAAAAAAGATCTTTTAACGATACCGCTGACCTTTTCTAAATAATATCATTACAATAACATCGTTGACGGTGAATTACGTATTCTATTAGTTGAAGTCTTGACTACCATATATTTTGGATCTTATAATATTTCAAATATTAAGCAAAAGTACCTTTCTTGTTGCAAAATATAATAAAATGTGAAAATTAAAAAAATTCCCTCCATTTGTATAAAAAATGAAAAATCTATCCTTTTTCCCCTACAGTTGCAATTTTAGGAAAAAATCCCTAAAAAAAAGGATTTTCCCTACGCATGTCATCACTGCTTATATGGCTCTACACTGAAAAAACAGTGGACCCTTTTCCATTGCAAAATGAACTAAACTGTAGTAATATTGACCATGATTGAAAAAAATCTTAAGGGCTAAGATTTTTTTCAACTTGTCTACACGGATGAAAAAGGCTGTTTTTCATATGTTTGGCTATAAACATTATATGTTTGGAACACAAATTTTTAAACACAATATTTTTGAGTGCAAGCATATAATGTTCATAAACTAGCATAACATGTTTGGGACATATATGTTAATATGTTAGAACATATTATGTTTGGGACATAAAATGTTTGTAAATATAATATGCTTGAATGCAAACATATATTAATTTAGAAATAGCCTATAAACATATATGTGTTTAGTAGATTGGAGCGCTATTTAACAGGGAGCGATATTGAATTAAGTTGGTGGTTGTTGCTTGTTATTACAAAATTAACATTTTATTTTTCCTTGGGCAATTGATCAGCTACTTCTTTGATCCTTACAAACTGTGTGGTCCGCTGTTCGAATCCCCGTCCGGCAAAAGGTAAAATTAAAATAAAAAAATCATAAAATTGAATAATTTCTTCTACAATGTTTGTATTACAGAAAAAGGTGCTAAGAACTAAAAAATCTCGTGGAAGTGAGAAAGATGTCGGGGAATATACAATTGGGCAGAAACAAAATTTTGAGCATTCAGGTCGAAAACCTATGTTGTTAGCACCTATATTACCTGTTTATTTTCATAATTCATTATGATTGTAAATATATAAATAAATAAATAAAATTTTGAGCACAATATTGTTTGGGAGAATTTTTTTAAGCATATAATATTTTTGGGTGCAAAATGCTTCCAAACATATTATATGTTCACATAATAACATATTGTTTTTTGGAAGACAACATTATTGAATTTGGATGCAAAAATACAAAATGTTTGGAAATTGACTACCCAAACATATATTGTTTAGACCAATATGCTTTCAAACATATTATATATTGGAAGAGATCAAACATATAAATGTTTGGGCAATACCCAAAAATATATATGCTTGAAGCAAACTATGTTTGGGAGTAAAGGGTGATTTGTTAAGAGCTTGATAACTTGTTTTTTTAAAAAACGCATAAAATTTGCAAAATCTCATCGGTTCTTTATTTGAAACGTTAGATTGGTCCATGACATTTACTTTTTGAAGATAATTTCATTTAAATGTTGACCGCGGCTGCGTCTTAGGTGGTCCATTCGGAAAGTCCAATTTTGGGCAACTTTTTCGAGCATTTCGGCCGGAATAGCCCGAATTTCTTCGGAAATGTTGTCTTCCAAAGCTGGAATAGTTGCTGGCTTATTTCTGTAGACTTTAGACTTGACGTAGCCCCACAAAAAATAGTCTAAAGGCGTCAAATCGCATGATCTTGGTGGCCAACTTACCGGTCCATTTCTTGAGATGAATTGTTCTCCGAAGTTTTCCCTCAAAATGGCCATAGAATCGCGAGCTGTGTGGCATGTAGCGCCATCTTGTTGAAACCACATGTCAACCAAGTTCAGTTCTTCCATTTTTGGCAACAAAAAGTTTGTTAGCATCGAACGATAGCGATCGCCATTCACCGTAACGTTGCGTCCAACAGCATCTTTGAAAAAATACGGTCCAATGATTCCACCAGCGTACAAACCACACCAAACAGTGCATTTTTCGGGATGCATGGGCAGTTCTTGAACGGCTTCTGGTTGCTCTTCACTCCAAATGCGGCAATTTTGCTTATTTACGTAGCCATTCAACCAGAAATGAGCCTCATCGCTGAACAAAATTTGTCGATAAAAAAGCGGATTTTCTGCCACTGATTTTGGTAATAAAATTCAATGATTTGCAAGCGTTGCTCGTTAGTAAGTCTATTCATGATGAAATGTCAAAGCATACTTTCTCTTTGACACTGTTCAGGTTGGCACCCTGTTAGTTTTTAGGTACAATGAATTGTAAAATACACCCCTGAAATTTATAACGAAATATGAAAAAATTGAAATGACATATAATTGAACGAAAGTTGCTCACTTACTTGCTCTCTCGCTCAAATACCCGAAGGTACGAATACCCCCGCCAATAAATTAAATTTTAATTTATCTTTTTAAAACCCGAAATTTAATTGTGTTTTTATTTATTTCCCCCCTCATTGATAAATTATTTTATTTAATTCCCCGCCTTTTCATTGGTCCTTCGAACCGGATAAAACCGCCCGAGATTTAAAATAAAATAATTTATCATTGAGCTTCTCTTTTTAGAGCCCGAAAATCGATTGGTTATTTTGGTATTTTTTACCCCCTAAATTATTGGCTATCACCATTGTTTTCCCCTATAATATTCATCATACCAAGGTAAGGTTGTTGACATTTATTAGTGGTGAAAATAAAGTAAACAAAAGTGCAAGAATAACAAAAGAAATAAACGAAATAATAAATACAAAGTCACTCTTTCCTTTGCCTGTGTGTTGTTGTTGTGTTTCATTTGCCCATAAGCTTTGGTTTCTAACAACCAAACAAAACCAACAGCTTGCTTTATTACCTCACTCCCGTCTCTCCAATCCAGTAGTGTGGTTGACTGTTATACGTACATACGTGTGTGTTGCATTCAATTGTACTACAGGTTGCATTACATGTTCGAGTGAGTTGTAACTGAACATTGCACAGTGGGCTCGATAGGAACAAAAGTTGTTCATTAAATAATTTTGAAAATTATTTTACATTGAAAAACAAATATTAAAATTAATTATTTTAATTAATTAATTATTGAAAAATATTGCAAGTAAGAGGCAATTGTGACTATTTTGTATAATAAATTAAATTGATATCGAACTAACCCCGTAGTTTCGCCCGTTTGAAATATTTTTGATTCTTGCACATTGTATCGTATACTAATACGTAGTTTTGTTGCACAGTGGTGTTGGTAAGACCAAAATTTAAATATTTTTTAATTTACGAAAAATATTCAAAGGCATTAAATATTTGTTTATTGCCAATAATAAAATAAAAATCATAACTTTTTTGAATTTTTTTGAACCCTATTTACGTTTGTTGTTGGAATTGAGTTCTGCAACCCCGTTTTCATACCAAATTAAACTTTTTACTCGAAATTTGAATTTTATTGAAAATAATAATGTCTGATATCAAGAATTTGATTAAAAGTGCAGACCGCTTAATTGATTTGGATATGTTCGTGACTTCGCTCAAGGAGGATGATCACACCGTCCACAGCCTCAACATTCATAAACAGGAAATTATTCGACTTTGGGAGAATTTCCGTGGAATTTATGAGGAATTGTGTGACACTATGGGTTCTAGTGATGATATTGCCAAAGTTAAGGCAAAATATATCGCAACATATAAGACGTATGTGCGTGGACTAGCCCTTATTGAGTCTTTAATTGAAAAGCTCAATGCGAAGAAGAAGTCTTCTAGTTCATCCCTTCCAATTCACCTTCCCCCTTGTGATACTGAGATTTTTTCTGGTGATTATAAATCTTGGCCTACGTTCAGAGACATGTTCTCTGCCCTATATAAAGATAATGAACATATCAGTAATATTCAGAAAATGTATTATCTGATGCAAAAGACGGAAGGTGAAGCCCGCGATATTATCAAAACATGTCCGATTACTAATGAGGGTTTTCAGATGGCTTGGCAAAATTTAGTCGATCGTTATGAGAACAAAAGGGTTCTTGTAAACGCCCAACTCAAGATTTTATTCAATCTTGCACCCGTTTTAAAGGAATCTGGCCCCTCTATTAAGCAATTGCAGCGTACTATGAGCGACTGCATAACTAATTTGTCTCTTTTGGGCATTGATACGAAGAATTGGGACGTTATATTTGTTTTCATATGTTCCACCCGTCTTCCTGAAGTTACCCTAGGACATTGGGAGCAATCTCAAGGGTCAAGTTCTGACCTACCTAAATGGGAAACAATGGATAAGTTTTTGACTGCTCGGTATCAGACCCTTGAGTCCGTCTTTGACATTAAAGGCGCCCATAATATTTCGACGTCTTCTGGTCCGAGTTATGTAAGAAAACCTACTAGCCCAAAGAGAAAGTCAATTACTAATAATAATGGTAATAGAAGTTTTAAGAGCTTCTCTACGATTATACCATCTAATTCTCAGCAGAAATGTCCTCTTTGTTCCGAATCGCATCCCCTACGATTATGCGAAGAATTTCTTCAAATGTCGGTTAACAATCGATTGGAAACCGTCAAGCGACTCAAATGTTGCACAAATTGTCTAGCTTCGTCGCACACTTTTAGCAATTGTAGGAGCTCGAATATATGTTTCTTCTGCGAACAAAAACATCATTCTCACTTGCATAGAAGGGAATCCTCAGCACAAGTAAGTCGAGATTCGAGCTCACGACCTGGAATGACCCGCGATATGGGAAATCCAGCCCGATCAGCTTCTGACGATGTTCCTTCTACATCAGAGGCTGCCCGTTCGTTGCAAACTTTTGCAACTGCTATGGAAACATCACAGTTTTCTACAGTTCTTTTGGGAACTACTGTGGTAGATTTGTGTTGTCATGGCGTGAAGTGTTCTGCTAGAGCATTGATCGATCCTGCCTCGCAAGCAACTTTTATTTCCCGAAAGTTGCAAAAGAAACTTGCTTTGCCGATATTCCCAGTTACTTCTGCGAATATTGTTGGCCTAAACGGCACGATATCGGCGAAGTCTACTAATGTTTGTAGGATCTCTTTGTGCTCCCCTATTGACCCAACTTTTGAGTTGTCGACAGATGCGTATGTGGTTGACAAGTTAACTGGTCGTTTGCCTACTTATTCATTGTCACAGCTACTAGACGTAGATCTGCCCGAAGTCACGATGTGTGATCTAAAGTGTTCTCATATGGACCTTTTACTGGGTGGTGATATATATTCTCGGATAATGCATACTGATGTTCATAAGCACCCTAATGGTGATCTTATTGCCCAGAAATCAGTTTTCGGTTGGATCGTGACTGGCAAAGTCTCCCAAACCAAGCCCCTACAGTCGGTGGTATCATTTTACAGCCACATAGAGGTGAATGATCAACTTGCTAGGTTTTGGGAAATCGAAGATGTACCGAAAGTATGCACTATGTCAGAAGTGGATAGATGGTGTGAGGAATTATACCTACGAACGACTTATCGTAATGATAATGGTCGATATGTTGTTTCACTGCCTTTTAAGCGTGAATACCCCAAAGATTTGCAACTTGGTTTGTCCCGGAATAATGCCATTTCTCAATTTAAGCGAAATGAGTCGCGGTTAATGAGAAATCCCGGGCTGAAGATTCAGTATGACAGGGTACTACAAGAGTACGCTGATTTGGGACATATGACCATGATTGATGAGAATAAGGTAAATTCTTCTAATACTGTGTATTATTTACCCCATCACGCTGTTTTCAAGCCTGACAGCGCCACCACTAAATTACGTGTGGTGTTTAATGCTTCCAGTGTCACTTCTAATGGCGTTAGTCTTAATAACGTATTGTATACTGGACCCGTTCTACAAGCAAATCTAATTGTTTTGATTCTCCGATGGAGATTATTTAGATTTGTCTTTAATGCCGACATCGAGAAGATGTATAGGCAAATTCTGATTCATCCCGATCAGGCGTCATATCAGCGAATTGTTTTCCGTCTAGCCCCTGATGATATAATCCAAGATTTCGAATTGAACACGGTCACATTTGGTGTGAACTGTGCCCCATATCTTGCTATTCGGACCCTACTTAGACTTGCTGATGACGTCGAGGGTGAGTTCCCGACTGCTGCGGAGATAATACGTTCGCAGATGTATGTCGATGACATTTTGGCAGGAGCTCACAGTTTAGATGATGCCATGACGAGCCGTGATGAACTTATGGAAGTTCTAGGTTCTGCTGGGTTTAATCTAAGAAAATGGACTTCTAATGTGCAGGGTCTTTTGTTAGATTTACCCCCCGAATATTTATTGGATAATGACTTTTTGAATATTTCCAATGAAAGTACCGCCAGGACTCTGGGTTTACGTTGGAACGCTGGAAAAGATGTTTTCTTTTTCAAGTTGGTTTCAGCCCCTACTAGATCTTCCGTCACCAAGCGAGCCGTTTTGTCTGAGATAGCTAAATTGTTCGATCCAGCAGGTTGGCTGGCCCCTAAGATAATAGTTGCTAAGATTATAATGCAACAAATTTGGAAGGACAAAACAGATTGGGACGAATGTTTGAAACCCATGACTCTGAATAGATGGTTTGCGTTTTTGGACGATTATAGTGAAATCGAACGGATAGAGATCCCCCGATGGGTTGGTTTCAGCCCAGACCATGAAGTTCAGCTTCATGCATTCTGTGATGCTTCTGAGAAAGCATATGCGGCTTCACTATACGTCCGAATTAAAAACGCCCCTGGTGATTATGTCACGCATCTGCTCGCAGCACGAACTAAGGTAGCGCCAATCAAGGTTGAATCCTTGCCCCGTTTAGAGCTCTGCGGTGCAACTCTATTGGCTGATATGGTTGAGACTATTCGCTCCGAGCTGAGTCTCCCAGAAATTGAGACATTCTATTGGACTGATTCGACGATAGTTTTGTCGTGGCTTCAGAAGCCCCCGTGCCACTGGCCTACGTTTGTTGCGAATCGAGTAGCTAACATCTCTACGAAAATCGGTACTAGTAACTGGCATCATGTTCTGTCACACGATAACCCCGCTGATATAGCCTCGAGAGGTTCTTCAGCGCGCGATCTTCTAACAAATAACCTTTGGTGGAAAGGTCCCGCTTGGTTATGTCGCCCTCGCTCCGAATGGCCAAAATCTACGTTTAGAATCATGACGAATCTTGAAACTAAACCGATTCAAGTCAATTTGAACCAATTATCCCCTCCTGAGGATATTTTGGCCCGTTTCTCTGATTTATCCAGAGCCCTAAGAGTTTTGTCATATGTATTCAGATTCTTTCATCGAATACACCCGAAGTTTAAATCGACACAGACGCATTCATCCTTCAACTTGGAACAGGGTGAGATCAACTTTGTGAAAGGTCGTCTTGTTGTCCTCTGCCAGCGTCGACATTTTCCTGAATATGTGGCGCTGGAGAACAATGCGCAGTTATCTCGAAAGAGCCCTTTATTGAATTTCAATCCGTTTATAAATTCTGATGGATTTATGCGGATGAATGGTAGACTTGCGCGTTCCCCTACTCTCACCTATGACGAGAGATTCCCCAAAATTCTACCCTATGATGCCCGGTTTACCAGATTGTACCTGGAGTACATTCACAAGAATACGGTGCATGGTGAAAATGCATTAATGTTGAGATTAATGAGATTGGAATTTTGGGTACCCAGATTGAAGAATCTCGTAAGGACAATCATCCATAATTGCCGTGCATGCGTATTGTTTCGGAAGAAAACTGTAGACCAAATTATGGCCGCTCTTCCCCCTGAGAGAACTACACTGTCTCGCCCGTTTACATGCACTGGAGTCGACTTTGCAGGCCCCTTTGATATAAAGACCTACATTGGTAGAGGTTGCCGTATCACTAAGGGATATGTGCTTGTGTTTGTCTGCTTTGCGACTAAGGCAATTCATTTGGAAGCGACAAATGACATGTCGACTGATTGTTTTATTGCTGCATTCACCCGATTTTTCTCCCGAAGAGGCTGCCCTTCTAAGATGTTTTCGGATAATGGGACATCTTTTGTAGGAGCTTCTAATGTTCTTGGTAGAGACCAAGCCCGATTTCTCGCTGAAGTGAAGCAAAATCTTATTTCGCTTAACGCCTTCCAATTATTAGAATGGAAATTTATTCCCCCTGGTGCGCCACATATGGGTGGTCTTTGGGAGGCAGGAGTTAAGAGTTTCAAGACTCATCTTAAGAAAGTGTCTCACGCTCAGAAGTTTACTTTTGAAGAGTTCAGCACAATGCTAGCTAGAATCGAGGCATGCCTTAATTCTAGGCCCCTTAGTCCTATGAGCGATAATCCAAACGATTTGGCTCCTTTGACCCCAGGACACTTCCTTATAGGTTCTGCCCTTCTCTCCCCACCGGAGCCCGACACGGCAATTGAGTCGTTAAGTTATGTGAATAGATGGCAGAAACTCACTCTTTCGCCAAAAGGTGGAAAGAGGAATATCTCGTTGAACTCCATAAGCGAAATAAGTGGAAATTTCCTCAAAGAGATTTTGCCGTTGGTGACCTGGTGGTAATCAGGAAAGATAATTTGCCTCCACCAGAGTGGAAAGTAGGTAGAATCGAAAAGATCTACTTAGGCCCCGACAACAAAGTGCGAGTTGTTGACGTCAGGGTTGGAAATTGTACTATTACAAGGCCCGTTGTCAAACTCGTACTACTACCTGTTGATGGACAAAATTAATAACCATTTCTTTTCTTTGTGTGTGTGCTGTCCCATCTTTTATTTTCGTATTTCCAGACATGTCTGGCCCATCACGTCGTCTCAAAAACGAGCGCCCTGAGGTAGAAGTGGACGTCGCCCAACCAAAGAAGAAGTGTGGTGAGGTGAGATGCAAAGTGTGTCTGCAACCACACGCACTCCGCCTTTGCCCGCGTTTCCGAGCTATGGACCCTGCAAGACGTCGTAAAGCCGTAATGCAATTCGGCTATTGTTTTAATTGCTTGGCGGAGTCACACAAAAGGACTGATTGCAGGAGTCGGGAAAGGTGTATGGAGTGCTGTGGTGAGCATCACACAATGCTCCACCCCAGATTTGTTGGGAACCAGCGGAAGCGCGAAGATCCCCCCAGAACCGTCGCTAGTCGACCCCAAAAGGTGAAGAAGGCTCCTAGAGCTATCAGACAGCCACCGCAACGTGACACCCATCGAAGGCGCTCCGATGATGCTCGGCGCCGTAATAATGCCTCCAGGAGGGTAGCACGAAACCCAGAGACCCAGCAGCAGAGAACCATCAGTGGACGATGCACCTGTGGCCACAATCCGACCAACTCCACCACAGTTAGCCCCAATACCGGTCAAGGGCCGGCTACTATTGTGATTCACGTCCATTCTGGGTCCCACTGAATTTGAATTTATTTATTTATGTTTTTTGTATTTGTATGTCCACTTGAATTGTAAATTGAATTCTCGTTTTTTATTGTCCCCTAGCTCCTGCTTGCCCCTATGTTGCATTCCTGCAAGGGGGGCGGGATGTTCAGGTTGGCAACCTGTTAGTTTTTAGGTACAATGAATTGTAAAATACACCCCTGAAATTTATAACGAAATATGAAAAAATTGAAATGACATATAATTGAACGAAAGTTGCTCACTTACTTGCTCTCTCGCTCAAATACCCGAAGGTACGAATACCCCCGCCAATAAATTTTAATTTATCTTTTTAAAACCCGAAATTTAATTGTGTTTTTATTTATTTCCCCCCTCATTGATAAATTATTTTATTTAATTCCCCGCCTTTTCAGACACCATGTCTGAAATCCCACGTGATCTGTCAAATACTAATGCATGAAAATCCTAACCTCAAAAGAATCACCCTTTATATGTTACAGAAGCGATTTTTTGTGAGCGTGTAGTTTATAATTCTCTTAAATTGTAGTTCATCTATAACATTGTATTTTATTTCATTTTTACAACACCATAAGATTTATATACCCCTATCAAGTTAAGAAGTCAGTATTATTTTGGTTTACTTGCTTATTTTTTGGGAAACCCGATAATAAAAATTGGTTAACAGTCTCTTTAAAATGTCGACGACTAAACTATTTTTAAATCAATCATTCCACAGTGCAGAGAAATTAAATAATTAAAGGAACCACAAACCGTTTTACTATTATGAAAATTTTCATACATTAAAATTAAACTTTCTTTAAGCAAAAGTACTTTATTATAAAAACTTATGATGAAAGTTCTTAATACAATGTTTTTTTGGGAATAAAAATTATGACCACGTGGAACAAGAAAGTAGTTCATTTGAACTCGCTGTTTGAACATTTTGACTTATCCGTTTTTTATTCATCGTAGGTAAATTTTTCACATATCTTGCTGAAAAAAGTGGAAGCAATAATGGAAATTGTTAAAAATTAACACCATGTAATAAAATATAATTTTTTAATTCTTTATTTTAGCTTGTAACTTACCATATGTGGGGGCATTTTATCAAATGGTGTAAGGAATTCAACCTTTATTTGGAAAACGTATCTCATAAACCTGAAACAATTAGAGAAATAATGAAGTATCTTATATAAACTCATAAAACTGTGTTGTTATCGATGTGAAGGATATAATAAAATAAATATTCTAGTTGAAAGAAAGCCAAAGTTTTAATATAAAACTTACCAATTCTCTATTAAATTGTACGCTGAGGGGAAATATAAAAAGTTGTCCAAATTTATTTGGGATACTCTGAAATTAAATATTTATTTTTTACATTAAATAAAATTATTAAATAGGTTTCCAAAAATCTAATGAAAAAAATAATATTGTGCATAAAAAACAAATATTCTGGTTAAAAGAAAGTTAAAGAATCCTTACCAATTCACTATTAAATTACAAGCAAAGGAGTACTAAAATTTTTTTCAAATTTTTAAGGGGTTATTCTGAAACTAAATATTTGTTTTTTTACATTAAAAATATTACATTGGTTTCCAAAAAAATTGATTAAAGAAATACTAAAATAAGGTATTAAAAACCTGTAATTTTGATGATAAAAAGGTCATAAAAACGTAAATATTCTAGTTGAAAGAAAGCCAAATTTTAAAAGAAAACTTACCAATTCTCTATTTTTTAAATTTGTTCGAACCAATCTGGACTTGCTCTGAAATTAAATATTGCTTTTACAACAAAGAAAAACATTAATTAACAAATAATAATATACATAAAAAATATTATTTTTAAAAGAAAGCCATATTAAAAAAACAATACTTACCAATTTATGACTAAACTATACGCTGAGATATAACAAAAATTTTCCAAATTCATCTGGAATTGAATATTAATTTATTGCATTGAATAATAAAAAATTTAATACACTTTCAATTTCAACGTATTTTCCTAAATATTCTTAATAACTTTTCTCTAAACTACCGATAAAATATTAATAACTTTCATTTAAAAGGTTTAATAAACAAACACCAATATAGGTCTCAAAATTCCAAAATATTCCATGCCTTTATATTCCCCTGTTGCATATCTGCTTAAAAGATGCAACAGCCCACGCCAACTATACAACTGAAGCATGCCAAACAAAACCAAGCAAAGCCAAAACAACAACAAACAACAACAAACAACAACAAAAACACATGTGCCTTTATTGAAAACAACACCTCATCCAGCCAAATAAACAATCCACGAATAACAAACACACACACAAACCACTAAATGAACAAAAATAAAAACAACCCCACGCTCATGTACACGCAAAGAAAAAAAAACGTTTGGAAAACGTGTACCGAAAACGTTTTTCTTTTGTTAGAGTTTTTTGAATTGCTTCGAAAAGAATACACTTTTATCACCAAAAAAATTCGTTTGTTACAAAATCTTAATTTTTTTAATAAAAAAGTTATTTTTGAATCAACAACACAGTCCATTTCGTTTATATCAAACACTGTTCTTTTCTGATTTTAAGTCTTTATTAAAACACATTTTACAGTTCAAAATTTAATATACTATAATGTAATGTTGAATATTTTTTCGGAATCTTCCTAACATATCTGGAATATATGTAAAAAGAAAAAAAAAACAAAAAAAAAACTTTGGTCGAAGCAGGGATCGAACCCACGACCCTTGGCATGCAAGTCAGACGTAGTAACCACTGCTCCATGGTGCCCAACTAAATGTATTTTTCTGTGAAATAAACTTTGTTTAATCGGCTCGTGGGCGCCGCAAGCTATGCTATATAAATATAACTTATATGGGTAATTGTCTATTGATGACAATAACGGCTACATAGCTCAGTGGATAGTGTGTTGGCTTACAAATTGCATGGTCCCCGGTTCGATTCTCCGTCCAGGCGAAAGGTAAAAAAAATTTAAAAATTTATAAAATTGTATAATTTCTTCTACATTGTTTGTGTTACAGAAAAAGGTGCTACGAACTAAAAAACTTCGTGGAAGTGAGAAAGATGTGAGGGAAAATGCAATTAGCAAGAAAAAAACAATGTTTTTTTCTTTGAGTTTGTCTTTATGAAATTGTTTTTACATCCTGGAAAAGAATAAACGTTTATCCCAAAAAGTATATACTTTTCTTCCAAATACACTTCCTTTCAACGAAAAGCAAATGAGAAACGAACTTTGTTTGTCTAAAATTTCGTTTGGGAGGAAAGAATTATTTTTTTGCGTGTATACACAACAAAACTCAAGTAACATCATCTTTACATTAATCGCATTCCACTATTCCGATAAAGATCTCTGTATTATGCATTAGTTCATCGCATCTGCTGACAATTTACTCTAAGAATAATATTCGTAAAGGCACACCAGTTATGAACGGGGAAACGTTCAACTTAAAATTTGCAAAATGTTTACATTTTTTGACGAAAATGTCTATAAATTTAATTACATGTGAACTAAAAATATGTCATTGGGTAATTTTTACCAACAATTATTAACTATAGGAATTGTCAGTAAGAAATTGCTATCCACTTTCAAGCAGCGTTGCCAGAATTGTTTCACCAAAAATAGATTTGTCCAAAAAACTAGCCAAAAAAAGCTAAAAATTTTTAAAAAATAGCTAGAAAAAAAAGCTAAATTGTTTTGTATCAAAAGTCACATTTTTGATTGAAATTTAACAAACTTAAAGGCTTTATTTCACTTAAAATGCATATTATTTTAATTGTATTCAATTTAATTCCATTTCTGTGAGACTGTAAGAAAATCTAAGTCATATTAGCTCTGTTGGCGTACTCGATACATTTTGATTACTAGCACAAATTTTTACTGGAAGTCCTTCGTTTATATTTCCTTGTAACAACATTTTTCCCAGTGAACTTGCAATTGTCAGCTGGTTAATCATGTCACATAGAACTGCATTAGAAAATATCTATATATATCGTTTTAACTGAATTAATGATAAATTCGTGAACGTGTACACTTCTCCTAATATTACCCAAGAGAATAAAACTCATTCTAACTGTCTTGCAAGTTTATACTGAATAACTTTTATTCGAAAATTTCCGAAACCTATTGTTGTCCAATTTTCGTAAATGTAAATCCATCCCATTAATAAATGGCAGATTTGTTTTGATCCTATCACTACGAATTTTTCATTGCATTTTTTGGTGTTAAAAAAATAATACCACATTCAAAACTTTATTTCCTTAATTATTTCTATGTTCGGTGATTTTGTATACTAATGATTTTTCGTTTTCTCAGCTTTTTCTTCATGAGCTATCACAGTGCTTTAAAAACGTGCTAACGAAAACTTAAATTTTCAAATTCAGACTCGACTTTAAGTAGAAATTATTTTATGTATACGTTTTTAAAATAAAATGTTTCAAAACCTCTTCTATTTTTGAACGTTATTTTGGTTTGTGGTCAAGATACAAAAACTCCACAAATTTAAAGACTATTAATTTAAAGAATTTTTTAGAATTGACCCTAGCCTTCTTTCATGAAAAGCTACCCATTTTTAAGTTGAATCACTTAACTATAAGGACAAAACGACTTTATCGGCTTTTGGACAAGGAAAACAGTTTATATAAGAGAAATTCACAAATGCTATTATAACCAAAATTCGCGTTCGTATTTTAAGGACATGAAATCTTTGGCCTCACGACAATATTTTTTCAGTGTACAAAGCAATTCACATCTACTATTTTAATTTAGTAATATCAAAAGAATAAACGAGTCAAATGCTAATATTCCTAATAATTTACTGACAGTTTATATAAGGAATTTGTATGGTAATAGTAGATTTAAAGTTTACGACACTTTTATGAATACGAGGCAAGAACTTTACAATAAGGTGTATTTGCTGCAAAAATGCCCGCATAATGGCTGGATTAATTATTAATGTTTCAGTTGAGATTTGAAACATGTGAAAAACCTTATTCTGGCAGCAAGGCTTAGATAAAAACGAAGTTTTATCCATATTTCAATAGGAACATGTCGAAAATAAAAAAAGCCAAAAATAGCTAAAAGGGTCATGAAAAAAGCCAGAAAAAAAGCTAAAAGCTAAATGCATTTTTTTCCCGCTAAACGTCTCCAAAAAAAGCCAAATCTAGCGGGAAAAAAGCTAAATTGGCAACGCTGCTTTCAAGTTAATTTTTCGTAAAAAAATATTTTCTCATACAAAAAAATCTTATCTTATAAATAGTAAATTGCACTTATTATTTAGAAAATACTTTACTTTTCACTAGTAGTTTTATAGCATGACAAACCAATTTTTAACTACCAGTTAAGAAATTTTTTAAGGAAATTTCCATCGTATTTTGTATGCCATGAACTAAACGATTGCTACTTAGAATTTGTAAAATTTCGTTTCGAGTAGTTAATTTTCGTTGAAGATACGAAAAATTAGGCTGTCCATTACATCTCTTTTAAAGAGAACATGTTCTATTTTTGTGTTCGTATCTTTTTGTTCACTCTCTTTTTTTGGTGCCGTATTTTTATGTCCAACAGTGCTCTTTATGTACTCTATTTCAAAAAAATCCTAGATTGATGGAATTTTATTTATTTAGTAGGAATTCGCCACTAATTGTTTACTGGGTTAAATCTGTTAATAAATCAAAGGCCGGAACACATTTGCGACGTTTCGACGTACGGCGTAAAAATTAGAAATAGATGTAATTGAACGTACGAAATACGCCAATACGTTGTCGTCGTCAATTTATTTTGTTTATTTTTTAAGAAAATGTGGTTCTTTTTGTTTTTTATTGTTTTATTATATATTTATTTCGTTGTTTCTATCATAAGAAACTATTATTATTTTAATATGAACGTCAATAAAATTATTAATTATTTAATAACGATTTTTTTTTATTGTAAACTCTTTTTTAGTTAAAATGTTCTCTTTTTTTAAAGCGAAAGTTCTCTTTTGAAAATTATCCATATGGAAACCCTACGAAAAGTGAACTAAAATTCTGGAAAATTCTTGTAATAAATTATTGTGAAAATCTTCTTAAATTTTCGAGACCCTTTTTTTGTGTGTAGCCAGATTTTTTCTCTGATTTGCACAAGAAGTATATTTGATAATATCATTAACGGCCACTTTCTTGTAGCTCCGTTAGGCTTTAACTGCCAGTTAACAGAAAGTAAATTGCAAATATCTTGTCTCCGGTTAACTTTAACTGAAAAATTTTCAGCAGTTAAATTTCTAACTGGCATGTGGAATATATAGGCAAGATGACAGATATGTCCATGGTACGGTTTAAAAGTTCGTTAGCTAACGGAGCACTAACGGAGCTTCATGAAAATGGGGGTAAGTGTGCCAAGTTTGATTTAAATCGGTTCAGATTTAGGTATATCCCCCATATAAACGTACATTTGTAGAAATGCATTATTTTATCCAAGTTAGTGACGTTTAGTGCAATTTTTTGGGGCATATGACTAAGCACGGGTATAAATATAATACATCGTTGGAAAGGTATTTGAGAGAGCTTTATTTCTACTTAATTAGAAAGAACAACTACGAAACTTTGAAGTTTTTGGGGCATGAAACAAATTTTTTTCAAAAATTCCGATTTTTTTTGGGAATTAAAAATATGAATTGAAACCTTAATAACTTTTGAACTAATTGTGATATCATTATGATTTTTATCGATTTTTGCAGGGAAAATTGTTTTAAGAAATATTGCTGAACATACCATTCCCAAAATGTATTAAAAAAACCTTATTTTTGTAATTTGCATATTTCTCAACTGTTTACTGGTAGGATGTTGAAACTTTTTACAGTTACCCAGCAAAAATATTTGGAAGTTCTTCCAAAGGCACAACTTTAAAAGCACTTCCAAAAGTTGTGCTCCCAAAGATGTTCTTTATTTTAACTACACAGGAAGTTCTTTTAATTGTTAATTGTTTAATGTTAACTTCTTTGTTTCAAATAGGTAACAAACAGAGTACGAATTCATAAGATGACACAAATTATTTAAATTTTGTCGAAAACAATGCTAAATCCAATCTGAAAAAAAATTGTGAGTTTTTGAAAATATTTGAGGTCAAAGGTTTCAGAAAAGGGTTAGAATCCATTAAAAATTATTAAAATTATAAAAATTATTTATTTGACAAAATATCACAGCATTTTTTAATCTACATCCAAAACATTGAATTCGGATCACACCTAAAGAAGTGATGCAAGTTCAGTACAACGGCTGTTGAAATGGAGGACTTCCGTCCTATGACAAGCCCATGTTAAATTCATCGCTTCTGCGTCAATTTTGTACCTCTTCCGTATCCAAAACGAACATTTTCATTACTTTTTTGGCGACGTTTTTATACCCACCACCATAGGATGGGGGGTATATTAACTTTGTCATTCCGTTTGTAACACATCGAAATATTGCTCTAAGACCCCATAAAGTATATATATTCTGGGTCGTGGTGAAATTCTGAGTCGATCTGAGCATGTCCGTCCGTCCGTCCGTCCGTCCGTCTGTTGAAATCACGCTAACTTCCGAACGAAACAAGCTATCGACTTGAAACTTGGCACAAGTAGTTGTTATTGATGTAGGTCGGATGGTATTGCAAATGGGCCATATCGGTCCACTTTTACGTATAGCCCCCATATAAACGGACCCCAAAATTTGGCTTGCGAGGCCTCTAAGAGAAGCAAATTTCATCCGATCCGGCTGAAATTTGGTACATGGTGTTAGTATATGGTCTCTAACAACCATGCAAAAATTGGTTCACATCGGTCCATAATTATATATAGCCCACATATAAACCGATCCCCCGATTTGGCTTGCGAGGCCCCTAAGAGAAGCAAATTTCATCCGATGCGGCTGAAATTTGGTACATGGTGTCAGTATATGGTCTCTAACAACCATGCAAAAATTGGTCCACATCGGTCCATAATTATATATAGCCCCCATATAAACCGATCCCCCGATTTGGCTTGCGAGGCCTCTAAGAGAAGCAAATTTCATCCGATCCGGCTGAAATATGGTACATGGTGTTAATATATGGTCTCTAACAACCATGCAAAAAATGGTCCACATCGGTCCATAATTATATATAGCCCCCATATAAACCGATCCCTCGATTTGGCTTGCGAGACCGCTAAGAGAAGCAAATTCCATCCGATCCGGCTGAAATTTTGTACGTGATGTTAGTATATGGTCTATAACAACCATGCAAAAATTGGTCCACATCGGTTCATAATTATATATAGCCCCCATATAAACCGATCACCAGATTTGACCTCCGGAACCTGTTGGAAGACCAAAATTCATCTGATTCAGTTGAAATTTGGTACGTGGTGTTAATATATGGCCTCAAACTCCCATGCAAAAATTGGTCGATATCGGTCCATAATTATATATTGGCCCCATATAAACCGATCCCCAGATCTGACCTCCAGAGCCCCTTGGAAGAGCAAAATTCTTGCCATTCGGTTGAAATTTGTTACGAGATGTTAGTATATGGTATCCAATAACCATGCAGGAATTGGTTCCTATCAGTCCATAATTATATATAGCTCCCATATAAACCGATCCCCAGATTTGACCTCCGGTGCCTTTTGGAGAAGCAAAATTCATCCGATATGCTTGAAATTTGGTACGTGGTGGTAGTATATGATATTTAACAGCCATGCCAAAAGTGGTCCACATCAGTTCATAATCGTACATAGCCCCATATAAACCGATCCCGAGATTTGGTTTTGGAACCTCTTGGAAGAGCAAATTTCATCCGAGTGCACAGAAAAAAAGTGTCTCGTAAATTTAAGAAGATTTTTACAATAATTTATTACAAGAATTTTCCAGAATTTTAGTTCATTTTTCGTATCTTCAACGAAAATTAACTACTCGAAAGGAAATTTTACAAATTCTAAGTAGCAATCGTTTAGTTCATGGCCTACAAAATACGATGGAAATTTCCTTAAAAAATTTCTTAACTGGTAGTAAAAAATTCGTTTGTCATGGTATAAAACTACTTGTGAAATGTAAAGTACTTTCTAAATAATAAGTGCAATTTACTATAAAATTTTTTTGTATGACAAAATATTTTTTTACGAAAAATGAACTTGAAAGTGGATAGCAATTTCTTACTGACAATTCCTATAGTTAATAATTGTTGGTAGAAAATTACCCAATGAAATATTTTTAGTTCACATGTAATTAGATTTATAGACATTTTCGTCAAAAATGGGAGATAACATTTCATGAAAATGTTGCAAATTTTAAGTTAAACGTTTCATAAACTGGTGTGCCTTTACGAATATTATTTTTGTTGTTGTAGGAATGTTTTGGCTTTGCTTGGTTTTGTTTGGCATGCTTCAGTTGTATAGTTAGCGTTGGCGTGGGCTGTTGCATCTTTTAAGTAGGTATGCAACAAGGGAGTATAAAGACATGGTATATTTTGGATTTTTGAGACATATATTGGTGTTTTTTTATTAAACCTTTTAAATGAAAGTTATTAATATTTTATCGGTAGTTTAGAAAAAAGTTATTACGAATATTGAGGAAAATATGTTGAAATTTTTATTATTCTATGTAAAAAATTAATATTCAATTCCAGATGAATTTGGAAATTTTTTGTTATATCTCAGCGTATAGTTTATTCATAAATTGGTAAGTATTTTTTTAATATGACTTTCTTTTAAAAAGAATATTTTTTTGTTTATTATTATTTGTTAATTAATTTTTTTTTGGAAACCAGTTTAATGTTTTTCTTTGTTGTAAAAACAATATTTAATTTCAGAACAACTCCAGATGGATTCGAACAAATAAAAAATAGAGAATTGGTAAGTTTTCTTTTAACAATTGGTTTTATTTCAACTGGAATATTTACGTTTTTGTGACCTTTTTATCATCAAAATTACAGGTTTTTAATGCCTTATTTTAGTATTTCTTTAATCAAATTTTTTGGAAACCAATGTAAAAACAAAGATTTAATTTCAGAATAACCCCTTAAAAATTTGGACAAATTTTTAGTACTCCTTTGCCTGTAATTTAATAGTGAATTGGTAAGGATTCTTTAACTTTCTTTTAACCCTGGACAGTCATCCTTATCTTTTGTACATTAACGTCAGCCTTCGTCATTTTGACTACGGCTCATTTCAAGACGCTATAATTTTCATCGTGAGCGAAAAAGTGAACCAAACTTGAGTTTATTTTCTTATTCAATTTGGTTTTAAGTAGTATAAAACAAAAATTCATAAAACGGTCGAATTAGTATAACTTAAATTTACCATTTCCCAATAGACTAAAATGCATTTTAAATCGAAAATTAAATTACGTGTCGTCATTTTGACGAATGATGACTGTCTTAGGTTATCAAGAATATTTGGTTTTTTAATGCATATTATTATTTTTTTCATTAGATTTTTTGAAAACCTATTTAATAATTTTATTTAATATTTAATTTCAGAGTAACCCAAATAAATTTGGACAACTTTGTATATTTCTCCTCAGCGTACAATTTAATAGAGAATTGGTAAGTTTTATATTAAAACTTTGGCTTTCTTTCAACTAGAATATTTATTTTAATATATCCTTCACATCGATAACAACACAGTTTTATGAATTTATTTAGAATACTTCATTATTTCTCTAATTGTTTCAGGTACAAATTTTATGAGATACGTTTTCCAAAGAAAAGTTGAATTCCTTACACCATTTGATAAAATGCCCCAAATATGGTAAGTTACAAGCTAAAATGAAGAATTAAAAATTATATTTCATTACATGGTGTTAATTCTTAACAATTTTCATTATTGTTTTCATTTTTTTTCAGCAAGATATGTGAAAAAACTACCTACGATGAATAAAAAACTAAGGAAAAGTCAAAATGTCCAAACAGCGGGTTCAAATGAACTACTCTCTGTTCCACGTGGTCATCATTTTTATTCACAAAAAACATTGTATTGAGAACTTTCATCATAAGTTTTTATAATAAAGTACTTTTGCTTAAAGAAAGTTTAATTTTAATGTATGAAAATTTTCATAATAGTAAAACGGTTTGTTGTTCCTTTAATTATTTAATTTCTCTATACTGTGGAATGATTGATTTAAAAATAGTTTAGTCGTCGACATTTTAAAGAGACTGTTAACCAATTTTTAGTATCGGGTTTCTCAAAAAATAAGCAAGTAAACCAAAATAATACTGACTTTTTAACTTGGTAGGGGTATATAAATCTTATGGTGTTGTAAAAATGAACTAAAATACAATGTTATATATGAACTAACATTTAAGAGATTTATAAACTAGACAAGTTGAAAAAAATCTTAAGGGCTAAATCATGGTCAATATTACTACAGTTTAGTTCATTTTGCAATGGAAAAGGGTTCACTGTTTTTTTAGTGTGAGTTGAAATTTGGTACATTGTGCTAGTATATGGTCGTTAACAACCATGCCTAACTAGGTTCATATCGGTCTATAGTTATATATGGCCCTCAGATAAATCGATCCCCAATCACACAAAAATTGGTCCATATCAAGTTCATAATTGTATATACACCCTCAAAAAAAATCGCTTCTTTAACATATGTTCCAAACATATTTTGCAGGAAGCACATATATTATTGGATACTGCCGAAACATTAATATGTTTGTTTTATGTGAACATATCATATGTTTGGAAGCATTTGGAGCCCAAAAATATTATATGCTTGGAAGAATTATTCCCAAAGACGATTGTGCTCATTGCCTAACCTACTCGTAATTTTCACTTCCTCGAAATATTTTAGTTCTTGGCACCTTTTTCTGTAATACAAATAATGTTGAAGAAATTATTCACTTTTATAATTTTTTTTTAAATTTTACCTTTCGCCTGCGGAGAATCGAACCGAGGACTATACAGTTTGTAAGCCAACAAACTACCCACTGGACTACGTAGCTGTTATAGTCACCAGTAGATAATTATCGTTATAAGTTACACTTATATAGAATAGTTTGCAGCGCCCACGAGCCCATGCAAACATAACATTATTTAACAGAAACATACATTTGTTTGCCACGTGGACTCTCCCGTCAACTCTCCCGGTTTCCATCTCTATACTCTCTCTGTCGCTTTGAATAAAATATCACAACATATATATGTTTATACGAAATTTGTAAATGTATATATGTTTGCATTCACACATATGATTTTTATGAAACATTCATGCCCCAAACATAATATATTCTAACATATTAACATAGATGTCCCAAACATTTAGTGTTAGTTTAGGAACATTCCTTGTTTGCACTTAAATATATTGTGTTTTAAACTTGTGTCCGAAACACATTTTGTTTATATCGGAACATATGAAAAACATATTTTTCTAAGAGTGTAGCCCCCATATAAGCGACCCCCATATTTCAATTCTGGTTCTCTACGTACAAAAAGTCCATATCGATTCGTAATTATTTGTAGACTTAACTATACATAACTTTTTTGTCTAATATATACCATGTATGGACTAAATCACAATCTTTCGTAGAAGTTTCTACGCAATCCATGGTGGTGGGTACATAAGATTCGGCCTGACCGAACTTGCGGCCGTATGTACTTGTTTTTGCTAGGTAAGTAGTGGACACATTAGGGCTTTTTGGAAAACAAATCGAAGGAGGAGAAAAACTCATATACTACTTGACCAAAATGACAGATAAAAGCTTAAAACGTGTCCTTATTTGGAGCTCTATAAGAAACAAGTAAAAAAGATTGGGAGACATCTATAAAAGAATGTTACGACAGATCTTTTTCCAAAAAAATGGTCAATATTTGTTATTTTTTTGAAATTCTAATTTGTGGACTTTACAACTTTTAATCTAAAGCACATGGGTACACATTTTTTTTCTTCTAGAATTCGTAAAATTTTGTAGGGAATGCAGCTAATCCACTCAAAAACGGAACTTCTAGGTTCAAACTACAGATCCCACTTTATCACAATTTTGCAAAAAAAAACATCAATTGTGGGGCCTATATCTTGCAAATGGTAAAAGATAATCGCACACGCACGCAGTTCTACCCAACAAAGAAAAAATCATCGAAATCTGTTCAAAATTGCGTAGTTGACAGCTAAAACAAAATTTCATACCCGCGAGATGACCAACTTTCAACGCCTACAGGTCAGCCCATGGACCCACTAGGGGCCCAAAAATGCAAACTTAGAGAATAACACTTTAGCTTTCACACACAGAAAGAAATGTGTTGATATCTTTATCCGTTCAAAAGTTACTCGGTGTTGTCTTAACGTTGAGAATTTCGTGAAAGTGGCACAAAACGTGTCACAAGCACACTTATTTAAAAAAGGTGGGATTTTTAAGAATTGAAAACCTTTGGGAGGAACTCAAGACACTTCTCAAAGCTTCCCTGCAGCTACAAAACACAATTATGGGAAAATATTCAAAAAGTATGTTATAAAGTATATTATAAAAAAGTATATTATATAAAGATTTGTCGCAAGTTAATTTCATCCATGTCTAAGAGAATTGAAGCTTTTCTTAAAACTCCCGGTGAATATACAGGATATTAGTGACCTAGTTTAATGCTTAGTGCAATCACTAACTTTAATGTACAAATTCTTATATTATTTTCATGTTTTTTCATATACACCTATATACTGTCCACGTAAAATTCGACGATTTTTTTAATTTACTTTATTTTAAGTTATTATTTAATCCTATCTGAATTCTAAACTAATTTCCAAATACATAAAATAAGTAGACATATTTTATGTATTTGAAAATTAGCAAAAAAATTTGAAAGATGTTCTTTATTTTAACTACTCAGGAGTTCTTTTAATTCAATTTTTTATAACTCGTTCATATTTTTAAAGGGTAAGTTTAACTTTTTTGTTTCAAATATATTAAAAACAGAGTAAGGATTAATAAAATGGTACAAATTATTTAAATTTTTGTCGAAAAAAGCTAAATCCATTCTAGAAAAATTTACATCCATCCTATGACAAGCCCATGTTAAATTCATCGCTTCTGCGCTTCTGTGTGGACATTGTCCCACTTCCGGATCCAAAAAGCACATTTTCACTACTTTTTTCGCTACGCTTTTTTTGCCGGATTGATAAATTATTCAGAAATATTCAATAAAAAACATAAAATAGAAAAACCTCGTTAAAAAAAATACTTAACCTATTTTTCTGTCCACATGTGTATATGTTCAGATTGTGAATGAAACCCCCATAAACATGTACCCTTTAATTATATTAAATATGGAAATACGCTTTATCCCCTAACCCTATTTCAATGATACCCACACTGTTAGAAAAATATTTTTTTAATATGTTCCGATATAAACATGTGTTTCGGGCACAATTTTAAACACAATATATTTAAGTGCAAACATGTAATGTTCCTAAACTAACACTAAATGTTTGGGACATCTATGTTAATATGTTAGAATATATTATGTTTGGGACATGAATGTTTCATAAAAATCATACGTGTGAATGCAAACATATATAAATTTACAAATTTCGACTAAACATACATATGATGTGATATTTTATTCAAAGCGACAGAGAGAGTATAGAGAAAGAAATAGAGATGGAAACCGGGAGAGATGACGAAAGATATCAACATAACACAGCGAAAGAATCAAAAGGGAACAATTTCTGTGAAACCGATTGCATGTTGTTTCGGAAAACTGTTTTATGATAAGGCCAAAAATTTGATATGCTTAAGTCTAAATATTATTTCATTTGAATAAAGAGAATAGACATTCGGAACCAAGAGAATAGACATTTGAAAAACAAACAGCATATGTTTTCGCCTTGAGAGCAGCATTTTATGTATGTGTGGACATGTGGTTTGTTTATCATTTTGGCATTATGGGCACAATTTTTTTCTTGGTTCGTTAAAAGAAATCAGGGGTCTTCATAAAAATAACGAAAGGGCACTATACTCTTTTTAGAGTTGGGACAGTAAAATTAAATAAGGAGGAAATAGTGAAAAATTACACAGTAAAAGGTATAAAAACAAAATTTAGTTCCTCTTTATTAATAAGTAGTCCACGAGGTGTTGACGGACACCTTCAAATATAAAAGCGGGCATTAAGTTCGAGTTTTGCAGCTAAAACAATTTAAAAAGTTTATTTTCTTTAAAATGAATTATTAAAGAAAAATAAAAGGCATTTTAGAGCGATGGTGTTAAATGCTAGTAAAAAACTGTTCACGCCTAAATAAATTTATATTTATAGTATAAAGTTATTTAGGTATGTTTATACTCGACTCCACGTTCTTCATTTGTTAGAGTTTTTGAATTCCTTCCAAAATTTAAAGTTTTGTACCAAAAACAGTTTTTTGTTACAAAATTGTTATTTTTGCAATAAAAAATAATATTTTATCCAAAAATCAGTCAATTTCGTTTATATCAAGCACTGTTACTGACTATAAATCTTTAATAACCCACATTTCGAAGTTTCATTATAAAAATTTAATATAGTATAAATATAAATGTGTAAATAAAAAAAAAAAGTGTTCGGTCGGAGCAGGGATTGAACCCACGACCCTTTGCATGCACGGCAGACATGCTAACCACTGCTCTACGTGGCAAACAAATGTATGTTTCTGTTAAATAATGTTATGTTTGCATGGGCTCGTGGGCGCTGCAAACTATGCTATATAAATGTAAGTTATAACGACAATTATCTACTGCTGACTATAAAAGCTACGTAGTCCAGTGGATAATGTGTTGGCTTACAACCCGTATGGTCGTCGGTTCGATTTTCCGTGCAGGCGAAAGGTAAAATTTAAAAAAAATATAAAAGTGAATAATTTCTTCAACATTATTTGTATTACAGAAAAAGGTGTCAAGAACTAAAATATATCGTAGATGTGAAAATTTCGAGTATGTTAGGCATTCCAAGCATATAATATTTTTGTGCTCAAAATGCTTCCAAACATATAATATGTTCACATAAAACAAACATATTAATGTTTCGGCAGTATCCAATATAATATGTGCTTCCTGCAAAATATGTTTGGAACATATGTTAAAGAAGCGATTTTTGGGTGCAACAAATACCTAACTCTCATTTTAACAGTATTCCAATAGTAATTTTAAGGTGTAGTGTTCCAAAAATAGACAGATATAAAGGGTGATACGGTCAAAATTTGGTCAAGGGAAAACGCGTGTAAATCGGTGAAATCGTTTATTTAAAAAATCAAATTAAATTTCTTTTTCAAGTTCAATTAGTATAAAATTCAGGAAAAATATTCAGTTAGGCTTTCGCTTTTCCAAATCCGAATTGCCGGGCCTCACGCTTGACACCTGCCATCAGATTTTGTACTGCCACCTTGTCCACCTTCTTCGCCGCAGAAAGCCAGTTTGACTTGAACTGCTGCTCGTCCTTAGCAGTTTTTTTTGTCTTCTTTAGGTTCCGCTTGACAATAGCCCAGTATTTCTCAATTGGGCGGAGCTCTGGCGTGTTGGGAGGGTTCTTGGGAGGGGAACCACCTGCACGTTGTTGGCGGCGTACCATTCCATGGCCTTTTTACCGTAATGGCAAGATGCCAAATCCGGCCAAAACAGTACGGAACAACCGTGTTTCTTCAGGAGAGGCAGCAGACGTTTATTCAAACACTCTTTCACGTAAATTTCTTGGTTGACAGTCCCGGAAGCTATGAAAATGCTGCTTTTCAAGCCACAGGTACGATGGCTTGCCAAACCAGATATTTCTTTGCGAACTTTGACAGTTTTATGTGCTTGAAAATATCTGCTACCTTTCCCCTTCCTTTTGCCGTATAAAACTCCTGTCCCGGAAGCTGCTTGTAGTCGGCTTTGACGTAGGTTTCGTCGTCCATTACCACGCAGTCAAACTTCGTCAGCATCGTCGTGTACAGCCTCCGGGATCGAGCATTGGCCGTCGTATTTTGTTTATCATCGCGATTTGGAGTCACTACCTTCTTGTAAGTCGATAGTCCGGCTCGTTTTTGGCTCAATGCATGGTTGTAGACGATACACCCAGCTTATTTGTGGCATCTCGGAGAGAGAGGTTAGGGTTTCGCTTGAAACTATCGGCAACTCTCTTTGTCGTCTCAGCAGCTTCCGGTTTTCGATTTCCCCCCGATCCAGACTTCCTGGCTGTCGACAAACGTTCCCCAAACACTTTAATTACATTTGTAACGGTTGATTTGGCAACTTTTAGCGATTTTGCCAGTTTTGCGTGCGAGTAGCTCGAATTTTCGCGATGCGCGAGCAAAATTTTGATGCGCTGCTCTTCTTTCTTGGACGGCATTTTGACAACTGAAGAGTGAATTCCAAAATCAAAATAGGAGCAACATTCTACACACACACACCTTTAAAATGAGGGGTGTTCAGGTTTTTTAAATGCAAAATTCAAAGAAATACGTCAAGTTTATATTGACCAAATTTTGACCGTACCACCCTTTATGTCCAAAAGAACTCTAATTTTAAATTTTGATACGACTCGTCGACAAATCTCAGCCTTTTAGGGATGTAAAGAACTCTACATTTTAATGTAAGGCCAATAAATTAAAATATGACACAAGACTATATAGAGACCACATCAAAATATGGGTAGATAACAACAATATCCAGAATATGAATTTATAAAAACACAAAATTTCAAAAAATAATTAGTCTTCCAGAAGTTTAAGAAGTAAAACCCGGTAAGGGTCTATATAGGCATTTTATAAAAAATAAATCTATATACAAAAGAAAAATACACAAAAATCAAAATGTAGGGCTAATCAGATAGAAAGTTTAGATGTTAAAAAACGTAATGTGTCGGATATAAAAGATACATAAACTGTAACAAATTAGGACGGGCGGAATTTTAAATATACAACAGATGACAGGAACGAATATTGTTTCTATAAACGTAAAAAGGTGAAAAATCGGATGGTCTATCAGTTATAGACATTAAATGACATTAATTTAATGTAATGCATTTAAAGTGGCAAACTTTCTTCCTCATGGCACGTTGGCAGATATAATTTAAAATTACAGTTTCCAAGGACATCGGGTGTATGTGGAGATTTCTCAAGTATTACCTCTATATACAAAATCTGGGCCGACGGATCTCAAATAACTCAAAATTTCTGACAAATCTTATAAAAATTTTAGACTGCGAAAAATTTCTTAAAACAAATCGGAGATGCGTTTTTATGTAGGTGCTGTATCACAAAATTATCCGGTATGACCCATCTTCGAACTCGACATGGCTGCCAAAAATTCAGAACGTTAGGTTCTACTGCTATATTGCCTTAAAATTGTACCTTTATCAAGAGTATATATAGGGTTAAAAACGAAAGTTTAATATGTTCTAGAAAAACCTACTTTTTATATCACCGTGAAATTTCACCTATATAAATACACCTTGAATGGCCTGAAATACAGTACTTCGTTTTTCGTTTAAAAATCCCAACCGAATCAAATTTTTCGAAATATTTCTTTAGTTACAAAGATATGAAGTGTTTGGTTTCGCCAGAGTCGGAGTCGAGCAAAATTTATACGACTCCGGCTCCGACTTCAGCAAAGTCTTCAGACTCCGACTCCAAGACTCCAACTCCGGCTCCGACTCCACAGCTCTGGCTTAGGGTATGATATAGTCGGCGTGTGGCCTCTCACAAATTGGTCCAAATCGGTCCATAATTATATATAGCCCCCATATAAACCGATCCGCAGATTTGGCTTGCGGAGTCTCTACAAGAAGCAAATTTCACCCTATCCGGCTGAAATTTGGAACAATGTGTGAGTATATGGTCTTTAAAAAACATGCAAAAATTGGTCCACATCGGTCCATAATTATATATAGCCCCCATATAAACCGATCCCCAGATTTGGCTTGCGAAGCCTCTAAGAGAAGCAAATTTCATCCAATCCAGCTGAAATTATGTCTTCCCCATATATACCGGTCAAGAACTGAATATATACGTATTTATTCAGCCTTTGTTTTGCCTAATATATATACCCCGCATGGACTAACGCACAATTTAAAAGATGATGTTAAGAAGTTTTAAGATGCCTTGCCAACGGCCGCAACATACAACGTACATAAGATTCGGCCTGGCCAAAATTACGGTCGTATATACTTGTTTTTTTTTATAGATTTCTCCCAATCTTTTTTTACTTGTTTCTTATAGACCAAATAAGGACACGTTTCAAGCTTTTATCGGTCATTTTGGTCAAGTAGTATATGAGCTTTGCTCCTCCTTCGATCTGTTTTCCAAAAAGCCCTATGTGTCCACTACCTACCCAGCAACAAAAGCGTCTCCAAAAAAGTAATGAACATGTTCTTTGTGGATCGGGAAGAGGTGCAAAATTGACGCAGAAGCGATGAATTTAACACGGGCTTGCCCTAGGACTCCATTTCAAATAAGGTTGCACACCTTATTTATTTCAACCCTTTGCTATGATTTGTTGTTGCGTTCAAAATATTTATGCACACATTTTGAACACAGCAGACAGAATGTCGCCAATCATGTTTTTCAATTTACGCCAAAAACAAAAGCCCGACCATTCGTTACGAATTACTTCCACAGATCTCTCCATCATACATTGTTGAATAAATACCCGTTCTCTTGTTCTCTTTTCGCTCTTTCCATCGCTCAAAATTATTCAATTTCAATCACAAAGGTGATTGGATCAATCACATGTATAATTGGAAACGGAAAATGTTTCAATCACGTTGGTAATTGAAAATTATTACCGAATTGATTAACAAATTGATTGAATCAATTAATATTTTAATTGGAAACGTAACAAATATCAATCATTTCTATACCCACCACCATAGGATGGGGGTATATTAACTTTGTCATTCCGTTTGTAACACATCGAAATATTGCTCTAAGACCCCATAAAGTATATATATTCTGGGTCGTGGTGAAATTCTGAGTCGATCTGAGCATGTCCGTCCGTCCGTCTGTTGAAATCACGCTAACTTCCGAACGAAACAAGCTATCGACTTGAAACTTGGCACAAGTAGTTGTTATTGATGTAGGTCGGATGGTATTGCAAATGGGCCATATCGGTCCACTTTTACGTATAGCCCCCATGTAAACGGACCCCAAAAATTTGGCTTGCGAGGCCTCTAAGAGAAGCAAATTTCATCCGATCCGGCTGAAATTTGGTACATGGTGTTAGTATATGGTCTCTAACAGCCATGCAAAAATTGGTCCACATCGGTCTATAATTATATATAGCCCCCATATAAACCGATCCCCCGATTTGGCTTGTGAGGCCCCTAAGAGAAGCAAATTTCATCCGATGCGGCTGAAATTTGGTACATGGTGTCAGTATATGGTCTCTAACAACCATGCAAAAATTGGTCCACATCGGTCCATAATTATATATAGCCCCCATATAAACCGATCCCCCGATTTGGCTTGCGAGGCCTCTAAGAGAAGCAAATGTCATCCGATCCGGCTGAAATATGGTACATGGTGTTAGTATATGGTCTTTAACAACCATGCAAAAATTGGTCCCCATCGGTCCATAATTATATATAGCCTCCATATAAACCGATCCCTCGATTTGGCTTGCGAGACCGCTAAGAGAAGCAAATTTCATCCGATACGGCTGAAATTTTGTACGTGATGTTAGTATATGGTCTATAACAACCATGCAAAAATTGGTCCACATCGGTTCATAATTATATATAGCCCCCATATAAACCGATCACCAGACTTGACCTCCGGAACCTGTTGGAAGACCAAAATTCATCTGATTCAGTTGAAATTTGGTACGTGGTGTTAATATATGGCCTCAAACTCCCATGCAAAAATTGGTCGATATCGGTCCATAATTATATATAGGCCCCATATAAACCGATCCCCAGATTTGACCTCCAGAGCCCCTTGGAAGAGCAAAATTCTTGCCATTCGGTTGAAATTTGGTACGTGATGTTAGTATATGGTATCCAACAACCATGCAGAAATTGGTTCCTATCAGTCCATAATTATATATAGCTCCCATATAAACCGATCCCCAGATTTGACCTCCGGTGCCTTTTGGAGAAGCAAAATTCATCCGATATGCATGAAATTTGGTACGTGGTGGTAGTATATGATATTTAACAGCCATGCCAAAAGTGGTCCACATCAGTCCATAAACGTACATAGCCCCATATAAACCGATCCCGAGATTTGGTTTTGGAACCTCTTGGAAGATCAAATTTCATCCGAGTGAGTTGAAATTTGGTACATTGTGGTAGTATATGGTCGTTAACAACCATGCCTAACTAGGTTCATATCGGTCTATAGTTATATATGGCCCTCAGATAAATCGATCCCCAATCACACAAAAATTGGTCAATATCAAGTTCATAATTGTATATAGCCCCTATATAAGCGACCCCCATATTTCAATTCTGGTTCTCTACGTACAAAAAGTCCATATCGATTCGTAATTATTTGTAGACTTAAATATACATAACTTTTTTGTCTAATATATACCATGTATGGACTAAATCACAGTCTTTCGTAGAAGTTTTACGCAATCCATGGTGGTGGGTACATAAGATTCGGCCTGGCCGAACTTGCGGCCGTATGTACTTGTTATAACTTGCTTTTTTTCATATTTTTAATGGGTAATGTTAACTTCTTTGTTTCAAATAGGTTACAAACAGAGTACGAATTCATAAAATGGTACAAATTTGTCGAAAATTTTGACGAAAAAAAAATGCTAAATCCAATCTAAAAAAAATTGTGAATTTTTGGAAATATTTGAGGTCAAACGTATCAGACAAGTGTTAGAATCCATTAAAATTATAAAAAAAATATTTATTTGACAAAATATCACAGCATTTTTTAATTTACATCCAAAACATTGAATTCGGATCACACCTAAAGAAGTGTGAACGGCTGTTGAAATGGAGGACTTCCGTCGTATGACAAGCCGTGTTATATTCATCGCTTCTGCGTCAATTTTGCATCTCTTCCGGATCCACAAAGAACATTTTCATTACTTTTTTGGAAAAGCTTTTTGGAAAACAGATCGAAGGAGGAGAAAAACTCATATACTACTTGACCAAAATGACAGATAAAAGCTTAAAACGTATCCTTATTTGGTCTATAAGAAACAAGTAAAAAAAGATTGATAGAAACTATAAAAAAAAACAAGTATATACGGCCGTAATTTTGGCCAGGCCGAATCTTATGTACCCTCCACCAAGGTAGAAACTTCTACTAAAGACGGTCATACACAATTGAATTACTTGGGTTGCGGTCGATGGCAAGGCATCTTAAAACTTCTTAACATCATCTTTTAAATTGTGCGTTAGTCCATGCGGAATATATATATTAGGCAAAACAAAGGCTGAATAAATACGTATATATTCAGTTCTTGACCGGTATATATGGGGAAGACATAATTTCAGCCGGATCAGGTGAAATTTGCTTCTTGTAGAGACTTCGCAAGCCAAATCTGGGGATCGGTTTATATGGGGGCTATATATAATTATGGACCGATTTGGACCAATTTTTGCATGGTTGTGAGAGACCATATACTTCCACCATGTACCAAATTTCAACCGGATCGGATGAATTTTGCTCCTCCGAGAGGCTCCGCAAGCCAAATCTGAGCGTCGGTTTATATGGGGGCTATACGTAAAAGTGGTCCGATATGGTCCATTTTCAATACCATCCGACCTACATCAATAACAACTACTTGTGCCAAGTTTCAAGTTGATAGCTTGTTTCGTTCGGATTTCAACAGACGGACGGACATGCATAAGCGTAGGAAGGCCTCTGGGGAGGGGGCTTAGACCCCCCAGAAAAATTTTAGCCCCCCCCCAGAATTTGAAACTCTATTTATGATTTTTCATTTTTCAATAAATGTCTAGTTTTAACCGCTGAACCTTCTTGATTATTTTTCTTTGTTGAACCAACCAGATTGTTCCAAAAACATTAGCAAACTGCTTAAGTTAACGTTTTCCAGATCCGCCAGTAATCTGAAGCTATATGCTCCTAAAAGTTGCTTGCGCTTTACACAAAATGCAGGACACTCACACAAGAGGTGTTTAATTGATTCTTTTTCCTCCGCATCATGACAGCTCATACAATAGTCATTATACTTCGCGCCAATAGTTTTTGCAAAATCGCCTATCAGGCAGCGACCCATTGTAGCAGATATCAGGAGTGATATCTGACGTCTCGAGAACATTAGCATATCTAGTGTGCGGTTTAAGTTGAAATGGGGCCATATTTGCTTGGTGTCGTTACAACCCTTGCAATTCTCCCATCGAACATTTGCCATCATAACAGCCTTCTCACGCAGCATGAGCTTGCAGGTAGCTAGGGGCATACCAACAAATTCTAGTTCCCCTGGAATATGTAAGGTAGTCCCTAGCCTTGCCAACTCATCCGCTTCGCAGTTCCCCGGTATGTTCCTATGGCCAGGCACCCACACCCAGAGAAATGATTGGTTGGAATTCGATTACGACAACAATTTGATAGTGGAGACTCACAATTTTTAATTGTGTGGAATAATTGTTAGTTATTTCTTTTGTTAGATAGTTTATATAACCAATATAATAGCGGTGTGACCGAAAGTTGGTACACACGACCAAGTATTTGTCGTTATTTATATATTGAAGTAAGCAACCATTTCAATTTATTACACCCCGTTGTGCTAACTGACTTCTTTTGCCAATATGCTTCCATGCCCAACTGAAGGTCTGTTTAACAACTAAATTGGTTGTGTTTTGATTTGATATTTATAAAGTGAATTGGTTGCTATGGACTACATATACATATATAACAACAAATATATTGTGTTTTGCCTAATTAATTATCAACTTTAAATTCTTTAAATTTCAATTCAATATTTTGATGACGTTTACTCGAATTTAGAGAACATGTCCATAGAGGATTGCTGTGAGTTATATATATATATATATATATATATATATATATATATATATATATATATATATATATATATATATATATATATATATATATATATATATATATATATATATATATATATATATATATATATATATATATATATATATATATATATATATATATATATATATATATATATATATATATATATATATATATATATATATATATATATATGTATACAGTGAATGGAAGACACAAACGGTCGTCTAACTTTTGTCCACATTTGGCAGGTGTCCAGTTAGAAAACCGTCCACGTTTGGTAGGTGCCGGTTTTCAGAGTGACCAAGTCTGAGAGTTTTTTTTGTATATTTTTAAATTGGGTAGCTGTATTCTCTTAAGTTGTAAGTAACTTAAACATCAAATTAAATTAATACTCCTCACTCTTAACTTCTTCCCTCTAGGGATATCTGAACAAATGTGACGACTTCCGATGTAACGACAACATTTCATGATCCATGCCTGAGTTCAGAGTCACGCTGAAAATCGATCCGGTAATTATAAGTACCGCAACTGAAACATTTCCATTCAGTTCTAAGCTCTGTAGGTGTTTCGGATACATTGGCTTCACTTCTGCGATTAAAACCGAATGACCATTACACCATGATCATGCCAAATTGGTTATTAACGCAAAACTTTCGTTAGGTATTTTTTCTTTCAGGCTTTAAAAGCAAAATATTTTGAGAACTGCCCTCCAATAAGATTTATGAAATCGAAGATTACAAGTTTAGAAGAATTCTTATAGGCCGAGGACCTCCTTGGGCCTGAAAATTATGCAGATTGGTTTGCAAACATCGCAACTATCTATTTTGTGAAGTTTCTTTTCCAGTTCAAAAATGTTCTACAGATGACGATTTTTTATTAGCTCAATAATCAATACAAGAAATATTAATATGTAATAAAATTAAATATAAATTAAACTTAATTCAAAGGATGGTTTCTTAATTTCATAAGGTTGTCCGAAAAAATAATTAGTTGTTTTAACAAACGAATGAAATTTTATTGGTTGGGATTACCAATTAGGGTGTTAATGTGCTCAAATTTTAGTTATCCAAACAATTTATGTATTGTTGTGCCAGACAAGAATTGGTTGCTCTAATAAATATTGTCGGTTATATTCTGATGGTAGACGGGACCAAATAAATCGGTTGGCAAAAAAATTGGTTGGCACAACAAATTTGTTTTCTGTGTGCATATTAGGTGAATATTGTACTGCTCAGCCATCTCATTGAGAGATTTGCGGCAGTCGATGGCCGTTTTCGAGTTGAGGAACACAGAGTCCAAGGATTTTATTGCAGGTTGACTGTCTGAGTATATATTAATGCCCACATTTTTTGGAACATTACTTCTCAGCCAATTCGCCACCTCTTTTATTGCTAATATTTCAGCCTGAAAAACACTACAGTGATTAGGTAATCTTTTCGCTATTCGAAGTTCCAGTTCATTAGAATATACTCCGAAACCCACTTGTCCATCCAATTTGGAGCCATCAGTGTAGAAATCCATATATTCTTTATTCCCCGGCGTCTGTGTGCACCACGCCTCACTGTTGG
The DNA here is from genome assembly GCF_050003625.1 of Haematobia irritans. NCBI lineage: Eukaryota > Metazoa > Arthropoda > Insecta > Diptera > Muscidae > Haematobia > Haematobia irritans. The sequence goes on along the minus strand of NC_134401.1, from coordinate 66,220,896 downwards.
GGATTAGAGTCTCAAACTTTTTGTCGAAAAGTGGACTCGCCAAAGTGTAATCCACTACGTTAGGCACATCTGGCATTATTTTGAGGACAGAACTGTGACCGCAACCTTTTTCCGATCACAGCGATAGTTCGCGCAACCGCACAGCCGTTGTTGCAGCTGACTGGCCAAAATGTCTAAAGGCAATAGATGCAGCATGACATTAAGGGAATTTGTTCCTGTCTTGCTGAATATGCCTGAAATACACAAACACGCCATACGCTGAACTTTATCTAAACCAGTCGGTTTCTGAAGTGCCGGCCACCAGGCTACAACACCATATAGCATTATAGGTCTATCCACTGCCGTGTATAGCCAATGCACAATTTTTGGTTTTAGTCCCCACTTTTTTCCTACAGTTGCCTTCCTCGCCCTTTCTTCAATATTAAGCTTAAAGTTCAGCTCCCTGTCCAAAATAACGCCAAGGTATTTTGCACAATCACCAAAGGGAATTTCAATACCCCCTAAGGAAATAGGCCTAACCGTGGGAGTTTTGCGATCTTTGCAGTACATGACTAGTTCTTTCTTTGCAGGATTTACCCCAAGACCATTGTCTTTCGCCCATTTCTCAGTCATCCGGAGGGCCCTCTGAATAATATCTCTGATTGTGGATGGGAATTTTCCCCTGACTGCCAGAGCTACATCATCTGCGTATGCCACAGCTTTTATCCTTTCTTTTTCTAGAGTAACCAGAAGGCTATTTATAGCAACATTCCAAAGAAGAGGTGATAGAACTCCTCCTTGGGGAGTGCCTCTGTTCACATACCTTTGTATGTTTGCTTGTCCTAGTGTGGCTGAAATACGTCTCTTCATTAACAGTTCGTCAACAGCCTGAGTATACATGGATCAACATTCAGAGTTGTCAGTCCATTTAATATCGAGCTCGGATGGATATTATTGAACGCCCCTTCGATGTCTAGAAACGCCACGATTGTGTATTCTTTGACAGATAGTGAGCTTTCAATAAAGCTGACTAGTTCATGTAGTGCGGTCTCAGTAGACCTGCCCTTCGAGTATGCATGCTGTCGTTTCGAGAACAACCTTGAATCGATGCTAGTTCTAAGATAAATATCTATCATCCTCTCCAGAGTCTTAAGTAGGAATGAGGATAAGCTGATTGGTCGGAAATCCTTCGCCCTCGAGTGAGAGGCTTTTCCCGCTTTAGGTATGAAAACGACTTTTGTTTCCCTCCACTTTCCTGGGATATATGATAAGTTGATACATCCTTTATGTATCACCGACAACCAGGGGACAATTTTGTCAGCTACAGCTTGCAACTCCGCCGGAGTAATTCCATCAGGTCCAGGGGATTTGAATGGTCCAAAGCTATTTAGCGCCCATCTTATTCTAGTTTCCGATACAATTTCCTCGACAGGAAACGACCGCAGAGCAACTGTGGCACCGCCAGTACATGGTTCAACCGTCTGATTTCCAGGAAAATGTGTGTCCAATAGTACCTCCAGCGTCTCCTCACTGGACGTTGTCCAAATGCCCTCCGATGTTTTACTGAAACCTGGAGCGGAGTTGGTGGATGCTAGAACCTTCCGTAGTCTGGAAGCCTCGGACGTATTCTCAATACTGCTGCAGTAATCATTCCAAGAGTTATGCTGAGCCTTTCTCAGTTCTCGCTTGTATCCTCTCAGATTCTTCTTGTAAGCGTCCCAGTCCTCAGGGGCTCTGGTGGACTTTGCCTTGTTAAAGAGCTTCCTGCAGGATTTCCTCATATTACTTAATTCCGTAGACCGCCATAATGGTCGATGTTTCCCCCTTGGCTTTCCTCTAGTGCATGCAGCTTTCAGAGAGATGTTGAAGGCCTTAGTAATCCGCTCCACTGCGTGTTCGATATCTTGCACATTTCTCATATTTGTCTCTGTTATTTCCGGTATCATCATATTGAACGATTCCCTATACCTATTCCAGTCAGCTTTCCTAACATTTGGCGGAAATATGATCTTGATGATATGAACATCAAATTTGAAACTGATGTAGCGATGAATGATCTGAGAAGCTGTGTTCACTTAAAACCTGCCACTCAGATACATTTCATTCAGTTCTTGCGAGGCCAAGGTGATGTCCAAAACCTCTTGCCTGTTTTTAGTGACAAAGGTTGGGGCATCTCCCTTGTTGCAAACTACCAGATTGGTACGCAAAATAAACTCTATTAGCGACTCTCCCTTTGCATTAGTATCACTACTTCCCCATATACTATGATGTGCATTCGCATCGCATCCCATAATGATTTTCGTCTTTGTTTTAAGTGACTCCTCCACTAAGGTCTTAACGGCATATGGAGGCATCTCCCTGTCATGTCCCATGTAGACCGAAGATACCCAATATTTGCATTTGGCTATTTCTAAACTGGCATCGACAGTGTCTGTATTGCACATTGAAGGAAGCAGAAACAAGTTGAGCTCGTTTTTAGCAATTATACAGGCTCGATTTACATCATTACCAGTATACTGCAATAGTTTGAACCCCGGAGTACTTAATTCACATATTTTGTTTTTATAAACATATGGTTCTTGAAAAAGAACTATATCTATGTCCCCTTTCATCAGGAGAACTTTTAAGGCAGCACATGCAGCCTTACAATGATGAAGATTTATCTGGAGGATCCGTAGGACCATCGAGATTTTCAACAACCGTCACATCAGCCGCTTCAATCGAGTCATCAAGAATGTTCTCTTCAGAGATCTCGGTGACTCTCGCAATAACCATAGGTTCAACTTTGGTGAGTTCTGAGGCAATAGAAACCTCCTCTCGCATACGGTGTCTATCCATGTCTTCAACTTTGGTATCTCCCTCAACTTCGCAAGAGGATCCGCTTACTTCTGATTCAGACAGAGGCTTGTCCATTTCTGAATCCTTTAGCTGATCGTTTTTATATACCTTCATTTGGATATAATGAAAGCCATAACATACACGGCCCTGGGACTTTGCTATATGTGGCAAAGACTGAGTGTTCAATATGAACACTGCATGCCGTCTTGGTCCATCCACTTCATCCAAACGGCCAACCTTCCAATCAGCTGTTGGAAGATCTGGATTGCATCGTTTCAGTCTATTTAAAATAGATTCAGGGTCAGAAGGGTTTGCAGGTATCCACGCATGTGCTCTAGGTCTAGCCGGTATGTCTTTCTTCTCGACTAACTCAAGAGCAGCTCCTTCCCAAACTTCACCAATTAGTATCGCTTTTTCCAGTCTCAATAATTCCTTGAGCCCATTTTAAGGAATCGCTTTGTTTAGCCGACAGCGTGCTTGGGTCGACTGATCCTAACTTCTTTAGGATAAACAAAGCATTTCTGCGTTCCTTGAATCTCTTTCGTGAGGGATTACCTCCTTTTGATGTCATTACCTTAGAAAAAGTTCGACTTGTCATAGTGTCGCCACCTGTCGACCCGTCTATAGGTCGACTAATTGGGCCTAACTCTTGGTCATTGCCCATATTTATAACTCCAGTCGATACCCGTCCACTGGGCCCTGAAGTTAGCAACCCAGTGGATGACTTGGAATTTCGCTGCATGGTGGCTTAATATCCCACCACACTTGAAATTCTTAGTAGGTACCTATTACGATGAGTTTATCCGCTATTTAGCATAACTCTTGGAATGTTTACTGCAGCAGCATTGAGAATACGTCCGAGGCTTCCAGACTACGGAAGGTGCTAGCATCCACGAGCTCCGCTCCAGGTTTCACTAAAACATCGGAGGGCAATTGGACAACGTCCAGTGAGGAGACGCTGGAGGTACTATTGGACACACATTTTCCCGGAAATCAGACGGTTGAACCATGCACTGGCGGTGCCACAGTGGCTCAGCGGTCGTGTCCTACCGAGGAAATTGTATCAGAATCTAGAATAAAATGGGCGTTAAATAGCTTTGGATCATTCAAATCCCCCGGACCTGATGGAATTACTCTGGCGGAGTTAAAAGCGGTGGCTGACAGAATTATCCCCTGGTTGTCGGCGATATATATAGGATGTATCAACTTAGCATATATTCCACGAAAGTGGAGAGAATCAAAAGTCGTTTTCATACCTAAAGCGGGAAAAGCCTCTCACTCGAATGCGAAGGATTTCCGACCAATCAGCTTATCATCATTCCTACTTAAGACTCTGGAGAGGATGATAGATATTTATCTTAGAACTAGCGTCGATTCAAGTTTGCTCTCGAAACGACAACATGCATACTCGAAAGGCAGGTCTACTGAGACCGCATTACATGAACTAGTCAGCTTAACGTCCATCCGAGCTCGATATTAAATGGACTGACAACTCTGAATGTTGATCCAGGTATACTTAGGCTGTTAGACGAACTCCTAAGGAAGAGACGCATTTCAGCGACACTAGGACAAGCAAACATACAAAGGTATGTGAACAGAGGCACTCCCCAAGGAGGAGTTCTATCACCTCTTCTTTGGAATGTTGCTATAAACGACCTTCTGGTTTCCCTACAAAAAGAAAGGATACAAGTGGTGGCATACGCAGATGATGTGGCGCTAGCAGTCAGGGGAAAATTCCCATCAACAGTTAGAGATATTATACAGAGAGCCCTCCGGATGACTGAGAAATGGGCGAAAGATAATGGTCTTGGGGTAAATCCTGCAAATACAGAAATATTCATGTACTGCAAAGATCGCAAAACTCCCACGGTTAGGCCCATTTCCTTAGGGGGTATTGAAATTCCCTTTAGGGAGTGTGCAAAATACCTTGGCGTTATTGTGGACAGGAAGCTGAACTTTAAGCTTAATATTGAAAAGAGGGGGAGGAAAGCAACGGTAGCTTTATACTCGTGCAAAAAGGCAATAGGGAAAAAGTGGGGACTAAAACCAAAAATTGTACATTGGCTATACACGGCAGTGGTTATACCTATAATGCTATATGGTGTTGTAGTCTGGTGGCCGGCACTTCACCAGCCGACAAGTTAAGACAAAGTTCAGCGTATGGCGTGCTTGTGTATCTCAGGTGCATTCAGCAAGACAGGAACAAACTCCCTTAATGTCATACTGCATCTATTGCCTTTAGACATTTTGGCCAAACAGTCAGCTGCAACAACGGCTGTGCGGTTGCGCGAGCTATCGCTGTGGTCGGAAAAAGGTTACGGTCACAGTTCGGTCCTCAAAATAATGCCAGATGTGCCTAACGTAGTGGATTACACTTTCGCGAGTCCACTTTTCGACAAAAAGTTTGAGACTCTAATTCCCAACAGTGAGGCGTGGTGTACACGGACCCCGGGGAATAAATGATATATAGATTTCTCCACTGATGGCTCCAAATTGGATGGCCAAGTGGGTTTTGGAGTATATTCTAAAGATCTGGAACTTCGAATAGCGAAAAGATTACCTGATCACTGTAGTGTTTTTCAGGCTGAAATATTAGCAATAAGAGAAGTGGTGAATTGGCTGAGAAGTAATGCTCCAAGCAATATTGGCATTAATATATACTCAGACAGTCAACCTGCAATAAAATCCTTGGACTCTGTGTTCCTCAACTCGAAAACGGCCATCGACTGCCGCAAATCTCTCAATGAGATGACTGAGCAGCACAATATTCACCTAATATGGGTGCCTGGCCACAGGAACATACCGGGGAACTGCGAAGCAGATGAGCTAGCAAGGCTAGGAACTACCTTACATATTCCAGGGGAACTAGAATCTGTTGGTATGCCTCTGGCTACCTGCAAGCTCTTACTGCGTGAGAAGGCTGTCATGATGGCAAATGTTCGATGGGAGAATTGTAAGGGTTGTAACGACACCAAGCAAATATGGCCCCATTTAAACTTAAACCGCACACTAGATATGCTAGTGTTCTCGAGACACCAGATATCACTCCTGATATCTGCTATAACGGGTCGCTGCCTGATAGGCGATTTTGCAAAAACTATTGGTGCGAAGTATAATGACTATTGTATGAGCTGTCATTATGCGGAGGAAAAGGAATCAATAAAACACCTCTTGTGTGAGTGTCCTGCATTTTGTGTAAAGCGCAAGCAACTTTCAGATTACTAGCGGAGCTGGAAAACGTTAACTTAAGCAGTCTGCTAATGTTTTTGGAACAATCTGGTTGGTTCAACAGAAGAAAATAATCGAGAAGGTTCAACGGTTAAAACTACAAGTGCCCATATGTAATAGGTACTTTTAGTTAATGTGGTATCACAATGGACTGAATAGTCTAAGTGAGCCTGAATCTTAATCGGGCTGCCACTTTAACCTAACCTAACCTAACCATCCGCTATTTAAAACACGTCCGTTCCGTTCGACGGTTGAATAGTATATACAATCGCACAAAGTTCCGCAAGTATATACAATCGCACAAAGTTCCGCTATAGACTTTCATGAACAATCGAATTACTTGGGTTGTGGTAGCAGTTGCCGATGGCAATGTTTGAAGTCAGATATTTATGAAATAAAGCAGTGGTTGAACTGATGATTGATTCAGTTTAGTCAATGTAATTAAAAAAATAGTAATTGATATTAAAACTATTCTTTCATAAATTAATATCTTAATAATGCTGCGAAAAAGCGTTGCCAAAAAGTAGTGAAAATGGTCTTTTTGGGTCTAGAAGTGGTGCAAAATTGGCGGAGAAGCAATGCATGTAATATGAGCTTGTCATAGGACAAATGTCCACCGTTTCCACAGCCGTTGCAATGAATTTGCATCACTTCTTAAGGTGAGATCCGAATTCAGTGTTTTGAATGTGAACTAAAAAATGTTGTGATATTTTTTTTTATTTTTTTTTATTTTCGTCTATGGATTAAACCCTTACAGACTAACAGTAATATATTACATTATATACATATCGTTTGATTATATATCAAGTATTTAATAATAATGTTATCTTTTTCTTTACATTGTATTTCTCTTCTGACAAATCAAAATAATAATAAAATTTATTGAATTCATTACAAAGACGGCGAAGTGGATCGTTGTTTTCAAAGTTCGTTCGAAAGTATTTAATGTGGAGCAGTTCAAAGTTGCGGGTAGGTCTAAAGGGTACATTGAATGATATGCTGTTAATAAGGAAGTCAGATTTAAATCTTCCGTTAATTAAATCAACCGTAAAACAGATATTCAGCATGGTACGTCTACTTTTAAGTGTAGGTAATTTGATGAGCGATAGTCTTTCTTTGTAAGACGGCAAGGTTTGAGGTGTCCAGTTATTCTGACGTAAACAAAACAGTAAAAATTGTTTCTGAACAGATTCAATACGATTGCAATGAATTTGGTACTGTGGGTCCCAAATAACAGATTCATATTCCAGGATAAGACGCACAAGTGAAGTATATAAGTTTCTTGTAACAAATGGGTCAGAAAATTCCTTACTCCAGCGCTTGACAAATCCAAATGATCCATAGGCCTTATTTACAGTCCTAGAAATGTGAGATCTAAAATTTAGCCTGCGATCTAAAAGTATTCCAAGATCTTTAAAGGATTCAACAGTTTCAAGCGTTGTACCATTCAAGTTATAATTCGTGTCGATATAATTTAATCTATAAAAAGAGATATGCTTGCATTTCCTTATGTTCAGTTCCATCATATTTGATGAGCACCATCTGTACATGCTATTCAGATCAGATTGGAGTAAGGATTGGTCATCACTATTCCGAATAACCTATTCCGAATAACCTTTATAATTTTAACATCGTCAGCATACCTGAGAGTGTAACCATATTTAATGGCTGATGGAAGGTCATTTATAAATAAGCAGAACAATAGAGGGCCAAGATGACTGCCTTGTGGAACACCAGAAGGCACATGTATTGATTTTGAAATAATGTTATCAAATACTACAAATTGTGTACGATTCTTTAGATAACTTTCAAACCAGGATACCATTAATTCACTGAAGCCCATGCGATGCAGTTCGTACAGGAAAAGTGAATGGTTTACTTTGTCAAACGCCTTACTAAAATCAGTATAAATGACATCAGTCTGTAAACGATCTCTAAAGCCTTCATTAACCATTGTAGTCAATTCCAAGATATTTGTTATGGTCGAACAAGATTTACGGAAGCCGTGTTGTTTAGGCGATAGAAGAGAGGAGACTTGATGATTCAAAATATCAGAAATAATTTTCTTCAACAGTTTTGGAATAGCACTTAATTTGGCAATGCCTCTATAATTCGTAATATCTGACTTTCTTCCATTTTTAAATAGCGGAATGATAAATGAATTCTTCCACAACGTAGGAAAGTGACCTGTGCGCAAAGATTCATTAAACAGAAATGAAAGAGCAGTCGAAAGAGAATGAGCACAATATTTGAGGATGTTACTGGGAATCCCATCAGGGCCCGGGCGATATGAACATTTTATCTTTTCCATATAACTCATCACAATATCAGGAGAAATAAATGGAGTAGTGAATGTCGAATATTCCTGTATCTTATATGGGTACGCATCAGATTGCTTGAAATCCTTATGGTAGTAAGTTGTTGCAAAGAACTTTGAAAACAAATTACATATAGATTCATTATCATCCCCTTCAACAGCACCATAGTGAAGGGTTCTTGGATACACATTTGATTGACGTTTAGAATTAACAAATCTGTAAAATGACTTTGGATTAAGCTTCAGTTCATTTTTAATTTTCGATAAATAATTGTTATAGGATTGTTTATTCCACAGGTTGTATTCTGAACGAGCAATTGAGTAGTTTGCATAGTCAGTCGCAGATCCAGATTTTTTATACTTTTTATAAAGTTTATTCTTTCTATTCTTCAAGTTACGTAATTTACTGTCATTCCAAGGTGGACCAGTGTGAGAAGTTATTCGAATTAATGGAACAGATTGGGCAATGAATGAATTCAAAATTTCATAAAATGTATTTATTGATTCATCAAGATTTCTCGCTGGTAAGATTTTATTCAATACGAGTTTTTTTCGCATAGATCTCGAAAAAGACATATTTATATTCATACAGACAGTGGGATGATGAACATCTTCAGGATTTACAACGGCATTGACGCGTGATAAAAACACATCTTTTAGTTCATTTGTAAAAAATAAATCAAGTAATTTATTTTTCGAATTTTGTATGTTGCTAATTTGAAAAAGACCATCTTTTAACAAGTTTTCAACAAATTCAGATTGATATCCATTTCTTAGCATTGGTACGGAGTAATTCATTTCCTCACAATATTTCCATGTAATAGATGGAATGTTAAAATCACCAGACAAAACAATCAAATCAGAGGATCTCGCAGTAGATAGGACCGATTGGATAGCAGTCAAATGAGCATTATAAACATCGTTACAAGAACCAGGAGGAATATAGGAGCAAGTCACAAACAATGAATTATGGCCGCACCTTATTTTCACTCCTAAATATTCAATTTGAAGTTCGTTTGGAATATCAATTTTTGATGAAGCAAATTTCGAAGAAACAGCAATTAGGAGCCGCCACCAGATTTCTTCAAACCATTTGTGCGGTCACATCTATAAATTTGGTACTTGTCGCATAAGATTTCAGTATTTAAGATATAACTTTGAAGCCAGGTTTCAGTAAATATAATCAAATCATAATCAAAGCCAAAGCTATCCGTATATAGGTTGCATAATTTTGTGTTAAGTCCCCTAACATTCTGATAAACTATAGTAAAATTCGTATCAGACAGGGTTTTATTCAGTGTTTTGATTGCTCAACGGGACGTGCAGGTAAACGGGCAACTCTATCTCTAAAAACAAATTCATGCACCACAGCTCTGTAAGGCCAAAATTCCGGATTGACCACTCAGTTTAGATTTTATGTAGAAATGAATATCATCCTCAGTTGTTTCTGGAGCAAAACGGGCAGCAAAAATGGTTTTCATTGGAGGTAAGACCCTTAAAGGTTTTGGAGCTGAACCAGCAGGCGATTGATTTGTAGGTGTATTAAAAGGAGAAAAGAATGCATTAGTATCAATTAACACAGTAGCTGTTCCAGTGTTCAGTGAATTCGAATGCGACGGGGTAATAATAACAGGTGGAATAGGTAAAGGTGCAGTTTCAGCGTTGTTACTAGGAATGACAACAGTCTCTGAATCCTGAATATTATTATTGGCGTTAACTAGTGTCGGAGAAATTGTTTCAATCTCATTGTTAGATGAATTCTTGTTAGATTTGGATTTCTTCCTTTTTCTGGAATTTTCAGTTGGTGATTGTAACACTATGTCCAAGTTTGAAGAATTATCAAGAAGATTCTTATATTTTTTAAAGCGATCTGACATCAAATCAAAATCGCTCGAAATATCATCGAGTCTGGCTCTACAGTTTTTAAAAAAGGTAAAAATCTCGCCATCAATATGTTTGCACTTTTCACAGCACCACCGCAGACCCTTATCTTCACGTACACCCTCAAAAAAAAATCGCTTCTCTAACATATGTTCCAAACACATTTTGCAGGAAGCACATATATTATTGGAAACTTCCGAAACATTAATATGTTTGTTTTATGTGAACATATTATATGTTTGGAAGCATTTTGAGCCCAAAAATATTATATGGTTGGAAGAATTTTCCCCAAAGAAGATTGTGCTCACTCCCTAACATAATTTTCACTTCCACGAAATTTTTAGTTTTTGGTACCTTTTTCTGTAATACAAATAATGTTGAAGAAATTATTCAATTTTATAATTTTTTTAAATTTTACCTTTCGCCTGGACGGTGAATCGAACCGAGAACCATACAGTTTGTAAGCCAACACACTATCCACTGGGCTACGTAGCAGTTATAGTCACCAGTAGACAATTATCGTTATAAGTTACATTTATATACCATAGATTGCAGCGCCCACGAGCCCATGCAAAAATAACATTATTTAAAAGAAACATACATTTGTTGGCCACGTGGAGCAGTGGTTAGCATGTCTGCCTTGCATGCAAAGGGTCGTGGGTTCAATTCCTGCTCCAACCGAACCATTTTTTTTTTTGTAATTTAGACATTTATACTATATTAAATTTTTATAATGAAACTTCGAAATGTGGGTTATAAAAGATTTACAGTCAGAAACAGTGCTTGATATAAACGAAATGGCTTTTGAATAGAATATTATTATTTTTTTGCAAAAATAACAATTTTATAACAAAAAACTGTTTTTGGTATAAAAGTTTGAAATTTTTGGAAGAAAATCAAAAACAAAAGAAGAGTATAAACATACATAAATAATTTTATAATGTATTTAACACCATTTTAAATGCCTTTAAAACTTATCGTGTTTTGTACTTAATTTCATTTTTACCTTTAGGCCGTTAAAACATGTGTGTTCATAATGCCAAAATGATAAACAAAACACTTGTCCAAACATACATAAAATTCTCCTCTCAAGGCGAAAACACATGAGGTTTTTTTTTTCAAATCTCTATGCTCTTGCTTCCGAATGTATATTCTCTTTACTCCGAATACTCATTCTAATATTCAAATTAAATGATATTTAGACTTAAGCATATCAAATTTTTGGCCTTCTCATAAAGCAGTTTTCCGAAACAACATACAACCGTTTTACAGAAATTGTAAACATATATATGTTTACTCGAAATTTGTAAATTTATATATGTTTACATTCACACATATTATTTTTATGAAACATTCATGCCCCAAACATAATATATTTTAACATATTAACATATGTGTCCCAAACATTTAGTGTTAATTTAGGAACATTACATGTTGGCACTTAAATATATTGTGTTTAAAAATTGTGCCCGAAGCACATTTTGTTTATATCGGAACATATGAAAAACATATTTTTCTAACAGTGTAAGTTGTCAATTGTGCGTGCTGCTAATTGCGCACATTTTGAATGAACTTGTTGAACAAATCCAGCACGAAATAATTTGTTCATCCAATTTAGTGATACGACACGACGGTATAGGGCAATTCATTTTTTAATCTTTCTTAAAATGTCAAAGACAAGAATTTGGTTGCAAATATATTTCCAACAATTTCGCAATGAATAAATATATGTTTCAGACTTGAAATCAAATGAGAAATTTAATACGTAAAATCCAAAGTATACTTCTAGGCATATACAAAATCAGAGTTGAGTTTAGGTTAGCAAATTCAGTACTTAGCTATTTCAACAACCAGTGATTACTACTTAGCCTGATCAACAACCACAGAAAAACTTTTGAAGTGAGCTTTTATCAATCAAAACAGAAGGAGAACAGTGGAATGACGTTTCGCTGGCCAACACAATTTGTGTACTCACAGGTCAAAGCGCCTTTTCTCTTTGTTTACAGAAACCACGAAACAACAACAAAACCTGAATATTTGTATTACTTTCGATGGTTTGCAGTTTTATAAAACTTTATAAAAAATACAGCTTTGAACACAAAACAGCTCAAACGAAATATGTCGAACAGAATGCAGCTTTTGCATATATATATATATATATATATATATATATATATATATATATATATATATATATATATATATATATATATATATATATATATATATATATATATATATATATATATATATATATATATATATATATATATATATATATATATATATATATATATATATATATATATATATATATATATATATATATCATTAATAAAGAAGCATTGGACGGTATGGTTCCAAAGCAAATATGGGGGAAATTGAGAATGCTCTGTCTGTCGTCTACTCACAGGTGCTGGAAAAGTTTCCCGGCCCAAATCCTCGACACCAAGAGGCTGGTTGGTATCAAGGACGATTTAAGCTAGTCGCATTTGAGGACCAAAGGTCTATAGAATGTTTTAAAGCTGCTCTGATACTAATTGGTGAAGCTTGAAGGAGCTGCTCTAGAGTTAGTCGAGAAGAAAGACATACCGGCTAGACCTAGAGCACATGCGTGGATACCTGCAAACCCTTCTGACCCAGAATCTATTTTAAATAGGCTGAAACGAGGCAATCCAGATCTTCCAACAGCTGATTGGAAGGTTGGCCGTTTGGATGAAGTGGATGGGCCAAGACGGCATGCAGTGTTTATATTGAACATTCAGTCTTTGCCACATCTAGCAAAGTCTCAGGGCCGTGTATGTTATGGCTTTCATTATATCCAAATGAAGGTATATAAAAACGATCAGCTAAAGGATTCAGAAATGGATAAGCGGATCCTCTTGCGAAGTCGAGGGAGATACCAAAGTTGAAGACATGTATAGATACCGTATGCGTGAGGAGGCTTATACAGCCTCAGAACTCACCAAAGTTGAACCTATGGTTATTGCGAGAGTCACCGAGATCTCTGAAGAGGACATTCTTGATGACTCGATTGAAGCGGCTGATGTGACGGTTGTTGAAAATCTCGATGGTCCTACGGATCCTCCAGATAAATCTTTATCATTGTAAGGCTGCATGTGCTGCCTTAAAAGTTCTCCTGATGAAAGGGGACATAGACATAGTTCCTATTCAAGAACCATATGATTATAGAAACAAAATATGTGAATTAAATGCAAATATTGGGTATCTTCGGTCTACATGGGACATGACAGGGAGATGCCTCCATGTGCCGTTAAGACCTTAGTTGTCGAGTCACTGAAGACAAAGACGAAACTCATTATGGGATGCGATGCGAATGCGCATCATAGTATATGGGAAAGTAGTGATACTAATGCAAGGGGAGAGTCGCTAATAGAGTTTATTTTGCGTACTAATCTGGTAGTTTGAAACAAGGGAGATGTCCCAACCTTTGTCACTAGAAACAGGCAAGAGGTTTTGGAGGTAACGTTTATGCCTCGCAAGAACTGAATGAAATGATATCTGAGTGGCAGGTTTTAAGTGAACACAACTTCTCAGATCACAGCTACATCAGTTTCAAATTTGATGTTCATACCACCAAGACCATATTTCCGCCAAATGTTAGGAAAGCTGACTGGAATAGGTATAAGGAATCGTTCAATATGATGATAACTGAAATAACAGAGACAAATATGAGCACTGCGTGTTCGATAACTTGCACAGTAGAGTATTACTAAGGCCTTCAACATTTCATTGAAAGCTGCATGCCCTAGAGGGAAGCCAAGGGAGAAAAATCGACCACCATGGTGGTCTGCGGAATATGAGGTGGTCTGATAATATGAGGAAATCCTGCAGGAAGCTCTTTAACAAGGCAATGTCCACTAGAGCCCCTGAGGATTGGGACGCTTACAGAAGAATCTGAGAGGATACAAGCGAGAACTAAGAAAGGCTCAGCATAACTCTTGGAATGATTACTGCAGCAGTATTGAGAATACGTCCGAGGCTTCCAGACTACGGAAGGTTCTAGCATCCACCAACTCCGCTCTAGGTTTCATTAAAACATCGGAGGGCAATTGGACAACGTCCAGTGAGGAGACGCTGGAGGTACTATTGGACACACATTTTCCTGGAAATCAGACGGTTGAACCATGTACTGGCGGTGCCACAGTTGCTCAGCGGTCGTTTCCTGTCGAGGAAATTGTATCGGAAACTATAATAAGATGGGCGCTAAATAGCTTTGGACCATTCAAATCCCGCGGACCTGATGGAATTACTCCGGCGGAGTTACAAGCAGTAACTGAAAAAATTATCTCCTCTTTGTCGGTGATATATAAAGGATGTATCAACTTATCATATATCCCAGGAAAGTGGAGGGAAACAAAAGTCGTTTTCATACCTAAAGCGGGAAAAGCCTCTCACTCGAGGGCGAAGGATTTCCGACCAATCATCTTATCCTCATTCCTACTTAAGACTCTGGAGAGGATGATAGATATTTATCTTAGAACTAGCATCGATTCAAGTTTGTTCTCGAAACGACAGCATGCGTAGTCGAAGGGCAGGTCTACTGAGACCGCACTACATGAACTAGTCAGCTTTATTGAAAGCTCACTATCTGTCAAAGAATACACAATCGTGGCGTTTCTAGACATCGAAGGGGCGTTCAATAATGTCCATCCGAGCTCGATATTAAATGGACTGACAACTCTGAATGTTGATCGATGTATACTTAGGCTATTAGACGAACTTCTAATGAAGAGACGTATTTCAGCCACACTAGGACAAGCAAACATACAAAGGTATGTGAACAGAGGCACTCCCCAAGGAGGAGTTCTATCACCTCTTCTTTGGAATGTTGCTATAAATAACCTTCTGGTTATCCTAGAAAAAGAAAGGATAAAAGTGGTGGCATACGCAGATGATGTGACTCTAGCAGTCAGGGGAAAATTCCCATCCACAATCAGAGATATTATTCAGAGGGCCCTCCGGATGACTGAGAAATGGGCGAAAGACAATGGTCTTGGGGTAAATCCTGCAAAGACGGAACTAGTCATGTACTGCAAAGATCGCAAAACTCCCACGGTTAGGCCCATATCCTTAGGGCGTATTGAAATTCCCTTTGGTGAGTGTGCAAAATACCTTGGCGTTATTTTGGACAGGAAGCTGAACTTTAAGCTTAATATTGAAGAATATATTCGTCCCGAAATTTAAACCACAGTATGCCAACTGGGCCTTATACCAATAAACTGTGGCTGGTGAATTAATTCAACGTTAAAATGCCTTCATAAAAAAGCTATAATGCCCGCAGCTAATGTTTCGATTCCTCAAAGAAAACCAACACAATTAAATCGCAATACGTACTGGTGGAATTCAAAATCTTTGGATCCAAGTAAACTTTTTTGAGTGTTCATCAAACTCCAAATACATCAAAACTTAAAAAACTCAAACGGATTCTTAACAACTTCTTCAGAAGAAATAGTCGATATTCTAGTTTCACGATTCTCAAAAGTGACAAGTAACGAAGTCTACACCCCCAAAAAAGTCGCTCCTTTAACATATGTTCCAAACATATTTTGCAGGAAGCACATATATTATTTGATATTGCCGCAACATTACTATGTTTATTTTATGTGAATATAAATGAATCACCCGAAGCTCAACGACCAGTAAAGCGAGTGGCCCGACCGCTGCCGAACCTCCGAGAGCCGACCCGATTCATCGCAACGCGATTCGTTCGCATCAGTAGTTTGTAAACGCGATTCGTTCGCTTCATAATTGTGTAGTAGATTAGCGCTCCCACTACCTCCGCTCCCCCCCTTACTCTTCCCCTTCCCGGCTATACTAACACCCTCCTAACGCGGTTCGTCCGCTTCCGCGACTCGTTCGCTTCAGCGGTTCGTCCGCATCCGCGACTCGTTCGCTTCAGCGGTTCGTCCGCATCCGCGATTCGTTCGCTTCAGCGGTTCGTCCGCATCCGCGACTCGTTCGCTTCAGCGGTTCGTCCGCATCCGCGATTCGTTCGCTTCAGCGGTTCGTCCGCATCCGCGACTCGTTCGCTTCAGCGGTTCGTCCGCATCCGCGATTCGTTCGCTTCAGCGGTTCGTCCGCATCCGCGATTCGTTCGCTCCAGCGGTTCGTCCGCATCCGCGGTTCGTCCGCTTCAGCGGTTCGTCCGCATCCGCGATTCGTCCGCATCCGCGATTCGTTCGCTTCAGCGGTTCGTCCGCATCCGCGATTCGTTCGCTTCAGCGGTTCGTCCGCATCCGCGATTCGTTCGCTTCAGCGGTTCGTCCGCATCCGCGGTTCGTCCGCTTCAGCGGTTCGTCCGCATCACACGGGTACTAGTATAGCCGAATCCTGTCCTTTTCCCTTTCCCCTCTTACCGTTCTAGGAAACAACATCACCGTGCACGGACACCATCGGCCCGACATCATCGCCATCATCGTATACGACCACCATCGGCCCGACATCATCGTCATCACCGTATACGACCACCATCGGCCCGACATCATCGCCAACATCGTATACGACCACCATCGGCCCGATATCATCGTCATCATCGTATACGACCACCGTCGGCCCGACATCATCGCCATCACCGTATACGACCACCATCGGCCCGATACCATCGTCATCATCGTATACGACCACCGTCGAACCGACACCGCTCATCATCGTACCCAGCCAATTCACCGATCACCGTCCATCATCGTATCCAATCAATTCACCGACACCGTTCATCATCGTACCCAGCCAATTCACCGATCACCGTTCATCATCGTATCCAATCAATTCACCGACACCGTTCATCATCGTACCCAGCCAATTCACCGAACACCGTTCATCATCGTACGCAGTCAATTCACCGACACCGTTCATCATCGTATCCAGTCAATTCACCGACACCGTTCATCATCGTATCCAGTCAATTCACCGACACCGTTCATCATCGTACCCAGCCAATTCACCGACCACCGTTCATCATCCTATCCAGTCAACTCACCGACACCGTTCATCATCGTACCCCGTCAATTCATCAACCCCGTTTCACCATCGTCATCACGCAACATCACCATACATTAACCTACATCGCCCGAGTCTTCGCCATCGTCCGATCCAGACCAGCCTACATCTCATAGCCGAAGCCCCACCAGTCGTCGTCGCCCCTTCAGCCCAATCATTGCCCATTACCTACAATTGTATTGTATATAAGCAAGAATCGTCAATAAAACCCACAAAAGAATAAAAGTAGTGTGTTATTATTTAAGGTTTGTGGATCCTTGAAATTAGCCCTGGACGGCCACTGGCCTACCCCAGCCCACGAAGAAAACCACGTTACAAAAATTATTCCTGAAATTTATATAGAATCATTTTGATCCCAAAAATATTATATGCTTGGAAGATTTTTCTCTCAAAGAAGATTGTGCTACAAAAATGTTTTCTGCCTAATTGCATATTCCCTCACATCTTTCTAACTTCCACGAGTTTGTTAGTTAGTTTGTGGCGCCCACGAGCCGATGCAAGCAATGCATTATTCAACAGAAACATATATACGAGGGCGGTTCGGAACTTCTTAGCATATCAATGAAAGAGAATAGTCAGTTTTTCAAAAATACTTTTATTTTTCAATACAATCTCCTGAAACTTCAATACACTTAGTCCAACGCTTTTCTAGCAATTCTATCCCTTGATTAAAAAAGTTTTCCTCAAGGTCTTCAAAATAGTTGTTTACAGCTGTAATTGCATTTTCATTTGAGGTAAAACGCTTGAAGTCCCAAACAGCCGTTGTCTTACCAGCCGATTGAATTGTTTTTGCCTTCTTTGGGGCACTTCCTCCAGCTTCAGTCCATTGTTTGGATTGTTCTTTTGTCTCTGGAGTATAGTGGTGGATCCATGTCTCATCAAAAGTTATGAAACGACGCTTAAAACGATCCAAACAAGCTTGAGAAATGTTCATTCTTATCCGTTTTTGATCGACAGTTAACAAATGCGGCACCCATCTTGCAGAAAGCTTTTTCATCTGTAGTTCTTCATGCAAAATCAAATGAACTCGATAATTTGAGATGCCCATGATATTAGCAATTTCACGCACTTTTGTTGCTGTTTTTGAACGTCCACTACGTGGTTCATCTTCAATGCTTGTACGACCACGTTTAAATTCACCAACCCAATTTTTTACTGTTGCATATGAAGGAGCACTTTCTCCTAACACACTCGCCATATCATTATGAATTTCTTGTCTCGATAAACCTTTTCTATGTAAATATTTAATGACAGCACGCATTTCTAATTTTTCCATTGTAAAAAAATTGCGGATGCGTCTTTTTTGAACACCTGTTTCTATATGAAGGAGTGGCCAGATCGAAACAAAATTTAACATGTGTTCATAACAGAGATGGAAGTTTCCAAAACACTTAACTTTTTTCTGTTTATACCGCGCTTTTTGTGCTAGGCTAAGAAGTTTCCGAACTGCCCTCGTATATGGTTAGCATGTCCGCCTTGCATGCAAAGGGTCATGGGTTCAATCCCTGCTCCGACCGAACATCAAATTTTTGTTTTTACATAGATTCCAAAAATTCCGAAAAGATGTTGGACATTACATATTACTATATTAAATTGTTACAATGAAACTTCGAAATGTGGGTTATTAAAGATTTACAGTCAGAAAAGAACAGTGCTTGATATAAACGAAATGGCCTGAGCTTTTGGATAAAATATTGAAAAAATAACAATTTTGTAACAAAAAATTGTTTTTGAATTTTTCGAAGAAAAAACTCTAACAAAAGAAGAACGTGAAGTCGAGTATAAACATAAATAATTGTACAATATGCATATAAATTTAATTAGGCGTGAACTATTTTTACTAGCACTTAACATCACTTTAAATGCATTTAAAATTTATTGTATTTAGAAATACAAATAAATGTGAATATTTATTAACGAGTAATTTTGTACTTAATTAAATTTTTACCTTTAAGGCCGGTATTAAGTTGGCATTATCATTCTAAAATCTTCATGTTTTCACGTTTACTTTTCTTTAATAATTCATTTTAAAGAAAATAAACTTTTTCAATTGTTGCTTTGGATCATTCTATTCATATAATACAATTTTCCAAAAAAGTTATAATGTTATTCTGCTTTTAAACATTAGAGATTTTAGCTGCAAAACTCGAAATTAATGACCGCTTTTATTTTTGAAAGTGTCCGTCAACTCCTCTTGGACTACTTATTAATAAAGAGGAACTGAATTTTGTTTTTATACATTTTACTGTTTAATTTTTCGTTGTTTCCCCCTTTTTTCATTTTACTGTACCAACCCTAAAAAGAGTATAGTGCCCTTTCGATATTTTTTATGAAGATCCCTTTGTAATTATACCCTCCACCATATGATGGGGGGTATATTAATTTTGTCATTCCGTTTGTAACATATCGAAATATTGCACTAAGACCCCATAAAGTATATATATTTTCGGTCGTGGTGAAATTCTGAGTCGATCTGAGCATGTCCGTCCGTCCGTTTGTTGAAATCACACTAACTTCCGAACGAAACAAGCTATCGACTTGAAACTTGGCACAAGTAGTTGTTATTGATGTAGGTCGGATGGTATTGGCCATATCGGTCCACTTTTACGTGTAGCCCCCATATAAACAGACTCCCAAATTTGGCTTGCGGCTCCTCTAAGAGAAGCAAATTTCATCCGATTCCGTTGAAATTTGGTACGTGATGTTAGTATATGGTATGCAACAACCATGCAGGAATTGGTTCATATCAGTCCATAATTATATATAGCTCCCATATAAACCGATGCCCAGATTTGACCTCCGGTGCCTTTTGGAAAAGCAAAATTCATCCGATCTGGTTGAAATTTGGTACGTGGTGGTAGTATATGATAGTTAACAACCATGCCAAAAGTGGTCCATATCAGTCCATAATCATATATATCCCCTATATAAACCGATCCCGAGATTTGGTTTTGGAGCCTCTTGGAGGAGCAAATTTCATCCGAGTCAGTTGAAATTTGGTACATTGTGCTAGTATATGGCCGTTAACAACCATGCCTAACTAGGTCCATATCGGTCTATACACGGACGAAAAAGACTGTTTTTCATATGTTTGGGTATAAACATTATATGTTTGGAACTCAAATTTTTAAACACAATATTTTTGAGTGCAAACATATAATGTTCATAAACTAGCATAATATGTTTGGGACATATATGTTAATATGTTAGAACATATTATGTTTGGGACATAAAATGTTTGTAAATATAATATGCTTGGATGCATACATATATTAATTTAGAAATAGCCCATAAACATATATGTGTTTACAAAGAGAGACAAAGTGTCTGCTGGAAGTAAAATAATAAAAGTAACCAATTGGCGAATTACAAATATATATACAAAAAAGAAAATTTCATTAAATATAGGAAAAATACTATGTGTGAATATAAACAAGTATAAATTTACATATTATGAGTAAAAATATATATGTTGTGATATAAGACTTCGCCAAAAATTGTATATGCTTAAGTAAAATATTAAAATGAGTATACGGAGAGAAAATTCATTCGGAACCAAGAAAAAATATATTTGGTCTTTCATGTTATGATTATTATATTTAATATTTTTTTATACCCACCACCATAGGATGGGGGGTATATTAACTTTGTCATTCCGTTTGTAACACATCGAAATATTGCTCTAAGACCCCATAAAGTATATATATTCTGGGTCGTGGTGAAATTCTGAGTCGATCTGAGCATGTCCGTCCGTCCGTCTGTTAAAATCACGCTAACTTCCGAACGAAACAAGCTATCGACTTGAAACTTGGCACAAGTAGTTGTTATTGATGTAGGTCGGATGGTATTGCAAATGGGCCATATCGGTCCACTTTTACGTATAGCCCCCATATAAACGGACCCCAAAATTTGGTTGCCGATCCGGCTGAAATTTGGTTCATGGTGTCAGTATATGGTCTCTAACAACCATGCAAAAATTGGTCCACATCGGTCCATAATTATATATAGCCCCCATATAAACCGATCCCCCGATTTGGCTTGCGAGGCCCCTAAGAGAAGCAAATTTCATCCGATCCGGCTGAAATTTGGTACATGGTGTCAGTATATGGTCTCTAACAACCATGCAAAAATTGGTCCACATCGGTCCATAATTATATATAGCCCCCATATAAACCGATCCCCCGATTTGGCTTGCGAGGCCTCTAAGAGAAGCAAATTTCATCCGATCCGGCTGAAATATGGTACATGGTGTTAGTATATGGTCTCTAACAACCATGCAAAAATTGGTCCACATCGGTCCATAATTATATATAGCCCCCATATAAACCGATCCCTCGATTTGGCTTGCGAGACCGCTAAGAGAAGCAAATTTCATCCGATCCGGCTGAAATTTTGTACGTGATGTTAGTATATGGTCTATAACAACCATGCAAAAATTGGTCCACATCGGTTCATAATTATATATAGCCCCCATATAAACCGATCACCAGATTTGACCTCCGGAACCTGTTGGAAGACCAAAATTCATCTGATTCAGTTGAAATTTGGTACGTGGTGTTAATATATGGCCTTAAACTCCCATGCAAAAATTAGTCGATATCGGTCCATAATTATATATAGGCCCCATATAAACCGATGCCCAGATTTGACCTCCAGAGCCCCTTGGAAGAGTAAAATTCTTGCCATTCGGTTGAAATTTGGTACGTGATGTTAGTATATGGTATCCAACATGCAGGAATTAGTTCCTATCAGTCCATAATTATATATAGCTCCCATATCCCATATCCGATCCCCAGATTTGACCTCCGGTGCCTTTTGGAGAAGCAAAATTCATCCGATATGCTTGAAATTTGGTACGTGGTGGTAGTATATGATATTTAACAGCCATGCCAAAAGTGGTCCACATCAGTCCATAATCGTACATAGCCCCATATCCCGAGATTTGGTTTTGGAACCTCTTGGAAGAGCAAATTTCATCCGAGTGAGTTGAAATTTGGTACATTGTGCTAGTATATGGTCGTTAACAACCATGCCTAACTAGGTTCATATCGGTCTATAGTTATATATGGCCCTCAGATAAATCGATCCCCAATCACACAAAAATTGGTCCATATCAAGTTCATAATTGTATATAGCCCCCATATAAGCGACCCCCATATTTCAATTCTGGTCCTCTACGTACAAAAAGTCCATATCGATTCGTAATTATTTGTAGACTTAACTATACATAACTTTTTTGTCTAATATATACCATGTATGGACTAAATCACAGTCTTTCGTAGAAGTTTCTACGCAATCCATGGTGGTGGGTACATAAGATTCGGCCTGGCCGAACTTGCGGCCGTATGTACTTGTTTTAATTTTACCTTTTGCCGGACGGGGATTCGAACAGCGGACCACACAGTTTGTAAGCCAGCACACTAACCACTGGGCTACGTAGCTGTTATGGTCATCAAGAGATAATTATCGTTATAAGTTATATTTATATAGCATAGCTTGCGGCGCCCACGAGCCGATGCAAACATAGCATTGTTTAACAACATAACATTGTTAAACATACATTTTTTGGCAGCGTGGAGCAGTGGTTGGTCGTCCGCCTTGCGTGACAGGGGTCCTGGGTTCGATCCCTGCTTCGACCAACACCATATTTTTTAAATATATTTTTTAACATATATTCCAGATTCGTTCGGAAGTTCCCGAAAAGGTGTTCAGCATTACATACTATTATATTAAATTTTTACTACGAAATTGTAAAGTGTGTTTTATAAAAGACTTAAAGTCAGAAAAGAAAAATGCTTGATATAAACGAAATGGACTGAGTTCAAATCAAATATTATTTTTTTATTGCAAAAATAAAAATTGTGTAATAATAAAGGTTTTTGTTTAAAATTTTCGAAGAAATTCAAAAACTCTTACAAAAGAAGAACGTGAATTCGAGTATATAAAAATATTTTTCCATCGAATCCTAAGGTAAACGATAACCATTCAAAAGCACATTATATTTAAATTCTAAACAGTAATTTTACAACAGAACATAAATTTATTTTGGTGTGAACAATTGTTTGCTAGCATGTAACACCATTAATTTAGAAATACAAATAAATATGAATTGTTATTAACGAATAATTTTGTACTTAATTTAATTCTTAAGGCCGGTATAAATTGGTATTATCGCGTTAAAATGGCCATGTTTACCCTTTTACTTTTCTTTAATAATTTCTTTTAAAGAAAATAAACTTATTCAATTGTTGCTTTGGATCTTTCCCCACCATGTTATAATACAATTTACCGGAAAAAGTTGTAATGTTATTCTGGTTTTGCCGCTAAAATGAGAAATAATTTTAGCGGCAAAATTCAACTCAATGCCTGCTTTTATTTTCGGAAAAATCCGTCAACTCCTCTTGGACTACTCATTAATAAAGAGGAACTAATCTTTGTTTTTATAGATCTTACTGTTTAATTTTTCACTGTTTCGCCCTGTTTTCATTTTACTTTCACAACTCTAAAAAGAGTGCGCTGAAAAAATATTGTCGTGAGGCCAAAGAGTTCATGTCCTTAAAATAAGAATACAACTTTTGCTTAGCTTAGAAGACGCAAGGTCGATACTTTCAATAAAGTCGTGTTGTCGTTATAATTATGTGATTTGACTTAAAAATGGGTATCATAACATGAAAGAACAAATTTTTGGACTAAGGTCAACTTGACTTTAATAATTCAGAAAAATTCTTTAAAATTAATGAAACTGTCTATAAATTTGTTGCATTTTTGCATCTTGACTACAAGGCAAAAATCATTAAAAAATAGGATATGTTTTTCAATACTTTATTTTAAAGACATTTTTTACTTGAAACATAGCATAATTTCTACTGGAGTCTTGTTTTTAACGGACATTTTATAGCATATGAAAAAAGGCTGAAAAAGCGAAAAATTGAAATGTGCTTCGTAGAGTCAAGTACACAAAACCCCATTTAAAAGAGTATTGTGTCTTAAAAGCATCCTTACTTGTATTCTCCGCTTCTTTGGTTCGGAATCAATACCAAAATTGTTAAAGTGGAGACACAATCTTTGGAACCGGACATGCTTTTTGTTCAGTGTATAGTGCCCTTTCGTTAGTTTTTATGAAGATCCCTTTAATTACCTTTGTTTGAATATTTTGACTTACTCGTCCCACGTTCCGATTTGTTTTGACGAAACAAAAAAAAATTGTGCCCGTAATGCGAAAATGATAAACAAAACTCATGCTCTTTTTTCAAATATATTTTATCTTGGTTCCGAATGAATTTTCTCTCCGAATACTCATTTTAATATTTTACTTAAGCATATACAATTTTTGGCGAAGTCTTATATCACAACATATATATGTTTACTCATAATATGTAAATTTATACTTGTTTATATTCACACGTAGTATTTTTCCTATATTTAATGAAATTTTCTTTGTGTATATATATTAGTAATGCTCCAATTGGTTACTTTCATTATTTTACTTCCAGCATACACTTTGTCTCTCTTTGTAAACACATATATGTTTATGGGCTATTTCTAAATTAATATATGTTTGAATCCAAGCATATTATATTTACAAACATTTTATGTCCCAAACATAATATGTTCTAACATATTAACATATATGTCCCAAACATATTATGCTAGTTTATGAACATTATATGTTTGCACTCAAAAATATTGTGTTTAAAAAATTTGAGTTCCAAACATATAATGTTTATACCCAAACATATGAAAAACAGTCTTTTTCGTCCGTGTACGTATCGTGCAAAAAGTCCATATCGATTCGTAATTATTTGTAGACTTACCTACACACAAAAAAATAACTGCAAATAAATATTAACAACTTTATTTGTATGTAAAATCTGCTGATGCTCAACAAATTTGTTAATTGAATATGAGACATTTGTTGTTGAAATGTGTTTGTAGATTGACAGAGGAAATAATAGAAATATTCTGAATTTTCAACAAATTGTTTTGTTGCGAAATTAGTTGACAGCTATCGATATGAAAACAAAAACAAAACTACAAGACTGGTTACGCGCACATCGTTGAAAACATGTACATACGAAAGCTAAAAGAAGTATGCGAAGAATACCGTTAGAACAAAATGAGTATGAGCACATGCACGTGTATGATAGCAAGCAAAGAGCTCATTCATCAGAGAATACAGAAAAGCATTTATAAATGCCTGTAAAAAATTTATATTTTTTAAATTTGGTAGTTAAATGTGTTTGTTGTATGAGATAATTAATAAAACCGTATTAATATCGGGATTAGAGTTATTACAATTCTAATTAACTAGAATATATATCACTGGGCAAAAAGTTGTCAAAATGCTTGCTAGACCCTGGACTACTCAAATTTAAAATCGTCATACATTTACAAAACTGAGTATAGGATTTTCGACACAAAAATGTTACATGTTCCCCGTCCAAAACTAGCATTTTGTCATATTCATTCTCTGTGTGTACTTAACAAAATATCTCCAAAATTGTTCCGGCAATTTTGCAATTTTGGTGCAATAATTCTGTCAATTTCAATTTAATTTTTTGTCAATACACCAATAAATTTGTTACAGGTCATTGATAGACTGCAACAAACCACATACAAATTTTTTCGTTCAAATTCAAAAATATTTGTTGAGGATTAAAAGTAACGTTCAACAACAAATATTTTGAACTGTTGGATGCTCAACAAATTACTTACAAATTATGTTATTGAGAACACAAATTATTTGTTGCCTTCTGATGGTAACGATTGCTAACAACTTTTTTGTAATAATGGTTATTAAAAGTACAAATTAGTTTGTTGCAGGAAAATTAACAAATTTTGTTATTGGTTTTCCAACAAAAGTTATTGGTTCTCAAACTTATTTTTATCTGTGTATACATAACTTTGATATATACCACGTATGGACTAACTCACAATTTAGAAAACGATGTTAAGAAGTTTTAAGATACAACAACCCAAGTAATTCGATTGTGGATGACAGTCTTTCATAGAAGTTTCTACGCAATCCATAGTGGAGGGTACATAAGATTCGGCCTGGCCGAACGTACGGCCGTATATACTTGTTTTTATATATTTTCCACTTGTTTCTATACCCTTCACCACTACTGTGATACAGGGTATAATAAGATTGTATGTAACGCACAGAAGGAACAGTCATAGACCCATCTTTTAGTATACCAATCATCTTAGAATTAAATTCAGAGTCGATTTTGTTGATGTATTTTTGTGTGCAAAGTACAGCTCGCAGTTTTAGTGGGATCTTCCTCAAATTTGGCACAGGGTCGTTTTTCGGCTCAAAGACGATCCCTATTGATTTTGGATCGGTTCAGATTTAGATATAACTGCTATATATATTTATAACTGACCTTCTCATAAATGAAGTATTTATCAACCGATCTTCTTAAAATTTTGGCTATTCAAATGTTTTGTGAGTCTCATAAATCTTGCCAAATATCGACAAATCGGTTCAGATTTAATTATAGCTGCCATATATATATTTCGCACGATTTACAATAGTATAGCCCCAGAGGTCAAAATTTTACTCCGATCTGAAATTTTGCACAGGGAGTTGAACTAACATTCTTCTATACATGCTAAATTTGGTTGAAATCGGTCCAGATTTGGATATATGTAGCTCCCATATATATTTTTCGCCCGATATGCACTTATGTGGTTCCAGAAGCAGACATTTAGCCTGATTGACTTTAAATTTTGCACAATGAGTACCATTGATAGTGTCGTTAATTATGATAAATTTACTTGAAATCTGTTCCGCTTCATATGACCACAGATAGAATTAACATTCTTTAAAACTGTGTAGAATTTTATCCAAATCGGTTCAGAATTATAAAGCACTGCATATTTTTCCAATTTATCGCACAACGTCAGCTATGATTTCCCACAGGCTTACCAGAGAACCGGTTAATATATATTGTCGCTCGATATAGCCAACTATTGTCAAAAACCTCACAATTGACCACCTACCTTTATTAGGTCTAGCCCATATCCTTGTAAAATCCCCACTGCTACGTAACAAAAATGATACATATGCGTCAAATTTACATATATCTCTAATACATAGTACTGTTCAAAACATTTGCAACTAGCCCTACCATGAACTTAATCTACGTATATCTCCCATAATTATAATTTTATAGTTCAGTTTCCACTTCAAGAATACTCTTTTTCATTCATTTTCATTTATTTATTTTTGGGTTCCTAATACACAAGATATATATCTTATAATGAGTATTAGAATCAATAATGTTATAATAAATATAATAAGTAGATATTTTACGATATTTTAAGAAGTATAATAATAATAATTATGAATAGGAATAACATATAATATGGTTATGAATTAGATATTACCTTACCATGAAATTAATCTACGTATATCTCCCATAATAATAATTTTATTGTTAAGCTTCCACTTAAAAAATAATCTTTATGGAGTGGTATTTCCAAATTCATGTTGGATAAATGAATGGACAGTTATAAAATATTGATATTTACCGACAGATAAAGAATCGTATGATTCGACCTGTTCAAAACATTTGCCACTACCTTTCATCCTGTAATATTTTCTTCTTTAAGGGCATTATTTTTTTATTTTTGGACTGAAATAGTTATAAGGACATACAAGAGGACATATTAAACGTACAAAAAGGGCACTGTAGGAATATCATTTAGTTCATTGCCTAATTTGGTCATAAACTGATCGCCATGGGCCTTTATGGTCTATTTTTAGAATAATTCGATAAAATGACCGGCAATAAGTATAATCAACATATTTAAAAACAAAATATTGATGATTTTAAAGTTAGGACATCAGAAAAATTAATTTCTGAAGAGTACAATGTCCACAAATCAACTGCATCTCAAGTTATAAACAGAGGATGTACCAAAACTGTACACTGTAGTAGAAACAAGTATATACGGCCGTAAGTTCGGCCAGGCCGAATCTTATGTACCCTCCACCGTGGATAGCAAAGAAACTTGTACTAAAGACTGTCATCCACAATCGAATTACTTGGGTTGCGGTAACACTTCCCGATTGCAAGGTATCTTAAAACTTCTTAACACCGTCTTCTAAATTGCAAGTTAAATACGTATATAATTCAGTTTGACAAAATTTTCTATAGGAATAAAATTTTGATAAAATTTTCTATAGAAATAAAATCTTGACAAAATTTTGTATAATAATAAAATTTTGAAAAAAAAAATTCTATATAAATAAAATTTTGACAAAATTTTCTATATAAATAAAATCTTGACAAAATTTTGTATAGTAATAAAATTTTGACAAAATTCTCTATAGAAAGAAAATTTTGGTAGATTATTTATGGGGATCGGCTATATATAACTATAGACCGATATGGACCAATTTTGGCATGGTTTTTAGCGGCCATAGACTAGCGCAATGTACCAAATTTCACTACGTACCAATTTAAACCGGATCGGATGAGTTTTGTTCCTCTAAGAGCTCCGGAGGTCAAATCTGGGGATCGGTTTAAATGGGGGTTATATATAATTAAGATCGGTGTAGACCAATTTTTGCATGGTTCTTAGAGACGTACCAAATTTCAACCGGATCGGGTAAACTTTGCTCTTCCAAGGGGCTCCGGAGGTCGAATCTGGGGATCGGTTTATATGGGGGCTACATATAATTATGGACCGATATGGACCAATTCCTATATGGTTATTAGGGACCATGTACTAACACCACGTACCAAATTTCAACCAAATCGGATGAATTTTGCCCATCCATGAGCCTCCGGAGGTCAAATCTGGGGATCGGTTTACATGGGGGCTATAAATAATTATGGACCGATGTGGACCAATTTTTGCATTGTTGTTAGAACCGGATCGGATGAAATTTGCTTCTCTTAGAGGCTCCGCAAGCCAAATCGGGGGATCGGTTTATATGGCGGCTATATATAATTATGGACCGATGTGGACCAATTTTTGCATAGTTATTACAGTCCATATACTTACACCATATACCGATTTTCAGCCGGATCGAATGAAATTTGCTTCTCTTAGAGGCTCCGCAAGCCAAATCTGGGGATCGGTTTATGTGGGGGCTATATATAATTATAGACCGCTGTGAACCAATTTTTGCTTGGTTGTTAGATATCATATACTTACACCATGTACCAAATTTCAACCGGATCTGATTAATTTTGCTCCTCCAAGAGCCTCCGCAAGCCAAATCTGAGCGTCGGTTTATATGGGGGCTATATAGTGGTCCGATATGGCCCATTTGCAATACCATCCGACCTACATCAATAACAACTACTTGTGCCAAGTATCAAGTCGATAGTTTGTTTCGTTCAGAAGTTAACGTGATTTCAACAGACGGACGGACGGACATGCTTAGATCGACTCAGAATTTCACCACGACCCAGAAATTATGGGGTCTTAGTGCAATATTTCGATGCGTTACAAACTGAATGACAAAGTTAAGGTATATCCTATGGTGGAGGGTATAAAAAACCTAAGACTACGCCAGAAGAAGATCATATAATCAAATAAACTATGCAACAATTCACTCAAATATCATCTGAAGGGGTCAAAAATTAAATTAAACTGGATATATCAACCATAGTGATCAGATGTAGAGCTTTAGAAGTCGAAGTGCGATTATACAAAAATGTCAAAAACCACTCATTTGCAAGAAAAATAGGTTAACGCGCCTTCAATTTTCACAAAAATACCTTAAATGGTCTAAGGAGGAGTGGAAATGTGTTATAAGTCCCTACGACTCAAAGTTTAACTTGAATGGATCGATTGGTAGAAATTTAGTACGAAGACTGAAAGGAAAGTCTTAATACGAAGAAATACAAAAAGTTCAGTCACTGAAAAACAGTGAACCCATCAGGAAGGAAAATTTTTCTTTATTTTAGAAAAGTTTGGTAAATTTTAGAAAATCAGTTTAGTTAACTGTATAATAAACACCGACGTCACGCCGATATCACAAAAATAAGTAAATATTTTTCGACAAATTCAAGAACATTTATTAGACATAATTAATTTTTTTTCACTTGTTAAAGAAAATTTTCTAGTTTGAAGAAAAAAATTGGCTTGTAAAATTGCAAGAATGTCTTTAGTGCCTTACGAAGTTCAAGATGGGCGCATTTGTACACAGAAAAAAATTTCCGTATTTTAACTAACGTTAAATTAAACTTATTTTTATTGCAAACAAATTATTTGTTTGTAGTTAAATTTTATTATTTTTTTCGAAATGAAAATTCCGTTTTTTAAGTATGGCTCAAATATTTTAAGAACTAAACGTGAGTATAAAGTTCAATGACCGAACACATAAGTTCAATATGAACTAAAGCAAATGAAAATTTTCGTACGATTCCCAAAAATAATAAGAATGAACTACTGTATGGTTAAAATGGTCATGATTTGGCGCCAATGATTTTCTTCTTTAATTTTAGTTAATTTCTTCTTCTATGAGAGGGTGTTATTTCGAGAACTGCAGTTAAAATGTACAACGGGCCATTAAATTTTCCTGGTTTTAACAACGCTTTGTGGAAATCTCAAAATGTGGAGTAAAATTTAGTTCAACTTTCGTACGAGTTAGTTTATTCTTCCTATAAAACAGTTTACTTTTTTCGGTGTATTACACTAATAGCAAAAGTTTCGTTATATTAACGAAATGTGTCGTTAAAAGTCATCCAATGAAACAAATTCGTTAATACAACGAATTTTTTGGTTAATATAACGAATTTTCTGTAAATCAACGTAACGTTTCGTACTATTAACGAATATTTTCATTGTATTAATGAAAATGTTTCGTTATATCAATGAAAATTTTTCGTTGGCTGACTTTTAATGAAATTTTCTTGTGTGTAAAATTTACAAATATAAAGAAATGATGAACTATTTTGTGAAAAGTACGAATTTAGTAAATCTTTATACTTCATTTGTGTATAATTGTTTCCCTTTTTTAGTTAATTTAACTAACGTACGCAAAAAAATTATTAAGGTAAAGGAAACATTCTCCAAACATAATAATTCCATGAACTAAAATAAAGTTAAATTGGCTTTAGTGAAGTAGAGGGTTAACTTTTTTTCTGGGGGTGGTTTTTTGGACAAGTTATTGGCTCGATTCATTCGGAAACACATGTTGTTCTCGAAGGAAAATCAGATATGTCCATAGCTGGCTAGAATCGTGGATATTAGTTGAATATTGTTGATAACCTATCAATTGTGTTTAGAGGTTTCGGTTTGTGTGGTATACTCAGTTATTACGGTGCTATCTGTACTGTAAAGTAAATGTGTTCATAGCAGGTACACCGAAAAAAGTGAACTGTTTTATAGGAAGATTGAACTACCACGCAGCAAAATTGAACTAAAGTTTACTCCACATTTTGAGATTTCCACAAAGCGTTGTTAAAACCAAGAAATTTTAATGCCCTGTTGTACTTTTTAACTGCAGTTCACGAAATTACATCATCTCATAGAACAAAAAATTAACTAAAAGTAAAGAAGAAAATCATTGGACCAAAATCATGACCATTTTAACCATACAGTAGTTCATTCTTACTATTTTTGGGAATCGTACGAAAATTTTCATTTGTTTTAGTTCTTATTGAACTTATGTGTACGGTCATTGAACTTTATACTCACGTTTAGTTCACAAATTTTTTGATACATATTTAAAAAAATAAGATTTCATTAAGCTGTGGAAAATTCCGATAAAAATAATAAAATTTAACTACAAGCAAATAATTTTTTCCAATAAAAATAAGTTAACTTTAGCGTTAGTTTAACTACGGAAATTTTCTTCTGTCTAGAATTGTAGGGTGAATAGCTCAAACATCACTTGTCCTATGTAAATATAATCAATTGTAACCATAGCGAGCGAATGCATTTTTGTTATCAATTCATTGTTTATATGTTCCTATATTTAGTCTTATCTAGAGTTTAATGTATTTATAGTTTGTATTGACTTAGGGATTAGAAGATAAGGTATTGGAAGAAGAGGCTAAGAAATAGTTTATACGATAGCAAGTAAGAAAGAAAAAATAAAAATAAAATGAGTGTGTTCATCAACCTCTAGCGAAGCGGTAGCATTTTTATACACTTAATATTAGTTGCTAATGTTTTGAACAGGCCAAAACTCTTATTTTTAAATAATTTTATAAATTATCAAAAAGCCTTTGTCATTAGTTTCCTTATTGCCTTAAATCTTTAAAATGTACATAATAAGCAACAACATTGCATTAAAAGTTTGGTTTTAATATTTTTAGTTTCATTATAATTACTGTTTATTTTCAACAGGAAATGTGGTTGCAAATGTTTTGAACAGCACTCTATGTATCGCCCGATAAATCATAAATTCACGTTTGTTCAGCTGAATAAAAATAGCTCTAGCTTTATATTTCTCATATTTTTTTACTAACGTTGATATTTGTATATGGTAATATAAACATTTATATAGCTCCCAAAAACCAAATGATATATAAAATTATGGTATACATAGTGGTGCAGGGTATAATATAGTCGGCCCCTCCCGACTTTAGACTTTCCTTACTTGTTTTAATTGCCTTTGAGGAAATAAACAATTTTTTAAACAAATATAAACATTACCGAAGATCTTCCTAAATGGAGCACATTTTCGGGCTAAAATATATCTGAGCCGAAATGAAAATATCTACATGTATGTAAAAAACAAAAATGTTCAATGAGTGATTTTACTATTGGGTAAATCATATAGACTATGTCAGTGAAAGTATATCCAAAAGCACTAAAATTTTAAAGAGCATATGTGGAATGCACATTGAAAGCCATAGAAGAACCTTGACTAATGTATTCAAATCCATTATACTGAGCAAAATCGACTATGCAGTAATCATATACACTGAAAAAAATATTGTCGTGAGGTCAAAGATTTCATGTCTTTGAAATACGAATGCAAATTTTGCTTAGCATAGAAGACGCATTTCTCTAATATAAAGTTTTTTTCCTTGTCCAAAAGTCGATAAACTTTGCAATGAAGTCGTATTGTCCTTATAATTAAGTGATTTCGCTTAAAAATGTGTATCATAATATGAAAAAAAATGTTTGGGCTAAGGTCAACTTAACTTTAATAATTTAGAAAAATTCTTTAATTTTAATGAAATTGTCTTTAAATTTGTTGTCATTTTGCATCTTGACCACAAAGCAAAAAATCGTTCAAATATAGGACATGTTTTTCAAAACGTTTTTTATTTCAAACATAGTATAATTTTTACTGGAAGTCGAGTGTTAATTTGGAAAATAAAGTTGTCGTTAATTCGTTTTTAAAGGACTTTGATAGCATATGTAGAAAAAAAGCTGAAAAAGCGAAAAATTAAAATTTGCTTCCTAGAAGCAAGTACACAAAACCCAAATTTAAAAGAGAATTGTGTCTTAAAAGTATCCTTACTTGTATTCTCCGCTTCTTTGGCTCGGAATCAATGCCAAAATTTTTAAAGTAAAGACAAAATCTTTGGAACCGGGCATGCTTTTTTTTTCAGTGTACGGAAAATCCTCAAAATCGCAATGAAAAGATAATATCTCCAATCGCTACCCATAGTTTCTCAAGCCTTCAGAACAACCCCGATTAACAATATCATAGTCGAATTAGATTTACCATCGATTGAACAAAGGTTTAAATCACTTCTGGTGAACCAAATCTTTAAATAATCCCAAATTAGGTCTAACATAATATACAACGATGCTAACAACTATAGACAAATTAAACGAAAACAAAAATTCCTACAACTATTGTACAAATCTTTGGCAGATGAGTTTTTAATTTCTTCAAATAAACCAACCAGATTTTGCGTCACGCAACCTCCATTGGTAGACAAACCCCAAAGAAAAAATACTTTCCTCCGGAACGAAATTTTAGACAAACGAATTTCCCTTTTAATGAAAAGTATTAAGAGCAAACATATCTGAATTGATGATAAACGATTCAACAATTGTCTTTAATACTTTCTATTCGCAGTTAAAAAAAAATTCAGCGTCAAAAGAAAATTTCGTTCCTGATAAAAGAAAACTCTTCTTTCAGTGTAGAAAAAAATACTCATCTCCAGAGGTGCTCCAGCATTTTCATTTGGAACAAATTAATGAATTCAATGATATACCATTTGGCATTGTAATGGAAAACTAAAACTAAGAGAGTACAGAGAGAGTATAGAGAAAGAAATAGAGATGGAAACCGGGAGAGTTGACAAAAGATATCAACATAACACAGCGAAAGAATCAAAAGAGAACAATTTCTATGAAACCGCTTGTATGTTGTTTCGGAAAACTGGTTTATGATAACGCCAAAAATTTGATATGCTTAAGTCTAAATATTATTTAATTTGAATAAGGAGAATAGACATTCGGAACCAAGAGAATAGACATTAAAAAAAACAACATGTGTTTTCGCCGTGAGAGCAGCATTTTATGTATGTGTGGACATGTGTTTTGTTTATCATTTTGGCATTATGGGCACAATTTTTTTCTTGGTTCGTTAAAAGGAATCAGGGGTCTTCATAAAAATAACGAAAGGGCACTATACTCTTTTTACAGTTGGAACAGTAAAATGAAATAAGGAGGAAATAGTGAACAATTACACAGTAAAATGTATAAAAACAAAGTTTAGTTCCTCTTTATTAATAAGTAGTCCACGAGGAGTTGACGGACACCTTCAAATATAAAAGCGAGCATTAAGTTCGAGTTTTGCAGCTAAAACAATTTAAAAAGTTTATTTTCTTTAAAATGAATTATTAAAGAAAAATAAAAGGAATTTTAGAGCGATGGTGTTAAATATAAAGAATAAACTTTATAAAAAGTATAAAAAATCTGGATCTGTGACTGACTATGCAAACTACTCAATTGCTCGTTCAGAATACAACCTGTGGAATAAACAATCCTATAACAATTATTTATCGAAAATTAAAAATGAACTGAAGCTTAATCCAAAGTCATTTTACAGATTTGTTAATTCTAAACGTCAATCAAATGTGTATCCAAGAACCCTTCACTATGGTGCTGTTGAAGGGGATGAT
Organism: Haematobia irritans; assembly: GCF_050003625.1. Taxonomy (NCBI): domain Eukaryota; kingdom Metazoa; phylum Arthropoda; class Insecta; order Diptera; family Muscidae; genus Haematobia; species Haematobia irritans. The sequence continues at coordinate 66,185,571 of NC_134401.1, read as the reverse complement.
AATGAATCTATATGTAATTTGTTTTCAAAGTTCTTTGCAACAACTTACTGCCATAAGGATTTCAAGCAATCTGATGCGTACCCATATAAGATACAGGAATATTCGACATTCACTACTCCATTTATTTCTCCTGATATTGTGATGAGTTATATGGAAAAGATAAAATGTTCATATCGCCCGGGCCCTGATGGGATTCCCAGTAACATCCTCAAATATTGTGCTCATTCTCTTTCGACTGCTCTTTCATTTCTGTTTAATGAATCTTTGCGCACAGGTCACTTTCCTACGTTGTGGAAGAATTCATTTATCATTCCGCTATTTAAAAATGGAAGCAAGTCAGATATTACGAATTATAGAGGCATTGCTAAATTAAGTGCTATTCCAAAACTGTTGGAGAAAATTATTTCTGATAGTTTGAATCATCAAGTCTCCTATCTTCTATCGCCTAAACAACACGGCTTCCGTAAATCTTGTTCGACCATAACAAATATCTTGGAATTGACTACAATGGTTAATGAAGGCTTTAGAGATCGTTTACAGACTGATGTCATTTATACTGATTTTAGTAAGGCGTTTGACAAAGTAAACCATTCACTTTTCCTGTACAAACTGCATCGCATGGGCTTCAGTGAATTAATGGTATCCTGGTTTGAAAGTTATCTAAAGAATCGTACACAATTTGTAGTATTTGATAACATTATTTCAAAATCAATACATGTGCCTTCTGGTGTTCCACAAGGCAGTCATCTTGGCCCTCTATTGTTCTGCTTATTTATAAATGACCTTCCATCAGCCATTAAATATGGTTACACTCTCATGTATGCTGACGATGTTAAAATTATAAAGGTTATTCGGAATAGTGATGACCAATCCTTACTCCAATCTGATCTGAATAGCATGTACAGATGGTGCTCATCAAATATGATGGAACTGAACATAAGGAAATGCAAGCATATCTCTTTTTATAGATTAAATTATATCGACACGAATTATAACTTGAATGGCACAACGCTTGAAACTGTTGAATCCTTTAAAGATCTTGGAATACTTTTGGATCGCATGCTAAATTTTAGATCTCACATTTCTATGACTGTAAATAAGGCCTATGGATCATTTGGATTTGTCAAGCGCTGGAGTAAGGAATTTTCTGACCCATTTGTTACAAGAAACTTATATACTTCACTTGTGCGTCCTATCCTGGAATAGGGATCTGTAATTTGGGACCCACAGTACCAAATTCATTGCAATCGTATTGAATCTGTTCAGAAACAATTTTTACTGTTTTGTTTACGTCGGAATAACTGGACACCTCAAACCTTGCCGTCTTACAAAGAAAGACTATCGCTCATCAAATTACCTACACTGAAAAGTAGACGTACCATGCTGAATATCTGTTTTATGGTTGATTTAATTAACGGAAGATTTAAATCTGACTTCCTTATTAACAGCATATCATTCAATGTACCCTTTAGACCTACCCGCAACTTTGAACTGCTCCACATTGAATACTTTCGAACGAACTTTGAAAACAACGATCCACTTCGCCGTCTTTGTAAAGAATTCAATAAATTTTATTATTATCTTGATTTTTCAGAAGAGAAATACAATGTAAAGAAAAAGATAACATTATTATTAAATACTTGATATATTAACAAACAATATGTATATAATGTAATATATTACTGTTAGTTTGTAAGGGTTTAATCCATAGATGAAAATATTAAAAAAAAAATGCTAGTAAAAAAACTGTTCACGCCTAAATATATCTATGTTTATATTATAAAATTATATATGTATGTTTATACTCGACTCCACATTCTTCTTTTGTTAGAGTTTTTGAATTCCTTCCAAATTTTAAAGTTTTGTACCAAAAACAGGTTTTTGTTACAAAATTGTTATTTTGCAATAAAAAAATAATATGTTATCCAAAAATCAGTCAATTTCGTTTATATCAAGCACTGTTACTGACTATAAATCTTTAATAACCCACATTTCGAAGTTTCATTATAAAAATTTAATATAGTATAAATATAAATGCGTAAATTAAAAAAAAGCCAATGGTGTTCGGTCGGAGCAGGGATTGAATCCACGACCCTTTGCATGTAAGGCAGACATGCTAACCACTGCTCCACGTGGCAAACAAATGTATGTTTCTGTTAAATAATATTATGTTTGCATGGGCTCGTGGGCGCTGCAAACTATGCTATATAAATGTAACTTATAACGATATTTATCTGCTGGTGACTATAACAGCTACGTAGCCCAGTGGATAGTGTGTTGGCTTACAAACTGTATGGTCCTCGGTTCGATTCCGTGCAGGCGAAAGGTAAAATTTAAATAATTTATAAAAGTGAATAATTTCTTCAACATTATTTGTATTATAGAAAAAGGTGCCAAGAACTAAAATATTTCGTGGAAGTGAGAATTACGAGTATGTTAGGGAATGAGCACAATCGTCTTTGGGAAAAATTCTTCCAAGCATATAATATTTTTGGGCTCGAAATGCTTCCAAACATATAATATGTTCACATAAAACAAATATGTTAATGTTTCGGCAGTATCCAATAATATATGTGCTTCCTGCAAAATATGTTTGGAACATATGTTAAAGAGGCGATTTTTTTTGAGGGTGCACCAGCGCATGTTAACATTGGGGAAAATGAACACGCTGATAAGACCGCCAAGCAAGCAATTCACCTACAATAATGATCAACAACTATACAAACATCTGATCTGAAGAACCTAATATAACCACAATTAATGCGAGGAACAAAAATTGGTGCAAATGCATATTATAAGTCAATCAATCCCACTTTTTCAAAACCGATATATCCAAGCCACAGGAAATTTTGAAATTTTCGACTCAAAAATTCAAAACGAGAAAAATTGGCGTGATAAGTAAAATTATATGTATTTAATTTTTACCCATAATGTGTCAAAAATTTATGGAGAAATTTTCCAAAAATTATACGAAGGTGAGCAAAGGCATTGTTTTTTATACACTCAATGAAATGTGAAATTTCGAAAATTTTAATTATACTTTTAAAAATCCCGCTATCACGCCGATATAACGAAATAAATAAATATTTTTCGACAAATTCAAAAAATATTATTACACATAATTATTTTTTAATGAAAATTTCGTAGTTTGAAGGAAAAATCTTGGAGTTCACAGTAGAAATTCGGAACTATTTCACTCAAAAAAAAAAAAAAAAATAAATAAATAAATAAATATTGAACTCTCTATTTCACTAAAGCCAATTTAACTTTATTTTAGTTCATGGAATTATTATGTTTGGAGGAAGTTTCCTTTACTCTAATAATTTTTTGTGTACGTTAGTTAAATTAACTATAACCGAGGAAAAAATATACTCAAATGAAGCGTAAAGACTAACTAAATTCGTGTCTTCCACAAAATAGTTCAGAAATTCTTTAAATTTGTAAACTTTACCAAAAATGCGTCCATCATGAACTTCGTATGTTATGTCACTAAAGACATTCTTGCAATTTTCAACTCCAATTTTTTCCTTCAAACTACAAAATTTTCTTTAACAAGTGAAAAAACTTAATTATGTCTAATAAATTTTCTTGAATTTGTCGAAAAATATTTACGTATTTTATGACATCGGCGTGATGCCAACGTTTGTAATACTGTTTAGTTAAAATTTTCTACAAATATTCAAAATTTTCTAATATTAACCCAAAGTATTCTTCCTGGTGGGTTCACTGTTTTTTCAGTGATTGTGGGAAATACGAATTTAGTAAATTAATATTGCTAAAGTACACAAAAAATTATTAAAGGCAATGAAACTTTTTCATATTGGAGAACGTTTTACAGAAACATAATAATTGTTATGACCTAAAATAGACTTTAATTCGTTTTAGTGCCCTGGAAGGTTCACTTTTTTGAGTGTTGTATACAGAAAAAAGTAAACTATTTTATAGGAAGAATGAACTACCTCGTTCGAAAATTGAACGAAATTAACATATACTCCACATTTTGAAATTTTCACAATTTAACGCCCTGTTGTATTTTTTAACCGCAGTTCAAGAAATTACACCCTCTCATAGAAGAAAAAATAACTAAAACAAGTATATACGGCCGTAAGTTCGGCCAGGCCGAATCTTATGTACCCTCCACCATGGATTGCGTAGAAATTTCTACGAAAGAATGTCATCCACCATAGAATTACTTGGGTTGTGGTATCTTAAAACTTCTTAACATCGTTTTCTAAATTGTGAGTTAGTCCGTACGTGGTATATATTAGACAAACAATTTATGTATAGGTACGATACGTAGAGGTAGGTACGATATAGGTATAGGTACGATATGTAGAGAGCCAGAATTGAAATATGGGCGTCGCTTATGTGGGGGCTATATACAATTATGAACTTGATATGCACCAATGTTTGTGTGTTTGGGGAACGATTTATCTGAGGGAGGGATATAACTATAGACCGATATGGACCTAGTTAGGCATGGTTGTTAACGGCCATATACTAGCACAATGTACCAAATTTCAACCGAATCGGATGAAATTTGCTTCTCTTAGAGGCCCCGCAAGCTAAATCTGGGGATCGGTTTATATGGGAGCTATATATAATTATGGACTGATATTAACCAATTCCTGCATGGTTGTTGGATACAATATACTAACATCACGTACAAAATTTCAACCGAATCGGATGAATTTTGCTCTTCCAAGGGGCTTCGCAGGTCAAATTTGGGGATCGGTATATATGGGGCCTTTATATAATTATGGACCGATTTCGACCAATTTTTGCATGGGTGTTTGAGGTCATATATTAACACCACATACCAAAACTGAATCAGATGAATTTTGGTCTTCCAAGAGGCTCCGGAGGTAAAATCTGGTGATCGGTTTATATGGCGGCTATATATAATTATGGACCGATGTTGACCAATTTTTGCATGGTTGTTAGAGACCATATACTAACCCCATTTGCTACTCTTAGAGGATTCGCAAGCCAAATTTGGGGGTCCGTTTATATGGGGGCTATATGTACGTAAAAGTGGACCGATATGGCCTATTTGAAATGAAATTTATTCGTTGTATGGATGCAGCTTATACGTTGTATGAATGAAAATTATTCATTGTATGGACCCAGTTTTTTCATTGTATGAATGAAAGGCGAACGTTGTATAAATGAACACAAACGTTATATTAATGAAACCCAACCAATTAGTACATTTGAGTGTAGTCATTGGTAGAGTATTATTTTTTGTTAAGATCTTTGAAATATGATTTATATACAGTAGGAAATAATATTTACTGATAAATTAAGTAATTTAATAATGATATATTGTGACTTTCACTTAAGAAAAAAAGCCTCTTATTTCTAAGATCAAAAAATGATAACCGTATCGCCGTGTACATTTATCCAATTTTTTTGCAACCAAGGTTCAATACGGTAATTGTTCCGCCTTCTTCATCTGAAAGTTCACTTCCCCGGGGCATTTTCACTAAAGATTAAAAATGTACACTACATTTCTTGCGAATATACAAAAAACACAAATTTAACTTACCTCACCCATCTATGTTTATTATTCACAACGAAGCTGTAATGAGCCTGTGCACTCTTCAGCGAAAATGTAAATGTTGTTAAGGTTTGCCCATCAGACAAGTTTTCTGTTGAGCTTTTTACTGGTTGTCTTTCAAGATGCACACGCAAACATGTGTTTATTGCCATGCTAAGATGTGTATGTACAAATTACATAGACGCTACAGACGTATTACACGCAAAGAAGAAACATAATTGTCTCAATCATATTCGAAGAGCAAAATAATATGATAAGAGCTATTTTTGCGGCGACCGTGTAACATTTTCACCTGCAACCATGTTGGCTCAGTGAACATGGTTCTAAGAAAAATACAAATGTCCTCATCTAAAATGTTATTATATTGATTGAAATAATTTAGTTTAAATCAAAAGACAATGGTCACCATCTAAAATGTTATGGTATTTGTCAAAAATGTTTTTCTTCCAGTTAAAAGAACATGGTCACAACCTAAAATGTTTTGATCTTCATGAAAAAACTTTTTTCGTCGTCGAACTTGAGAAAAGAAAACAAAAAAATAACTTTATTTATTTGTGTTTATTTATTTATAAACTAATTCATTGTTTATTTGTATTTATAATGTCGTGCAAGCAAACATCACATAATTTTACACACTCTATTTTGGTTCAATTTCAACAATATGTAATCTTCCATATTTACGTCGTGCCCATCAAATGTACAAACGCAGGCATCATGTAACTGCAAATAAAAATAAATTATACCATAAGTAAAATGCAGAACAAAAATCAGGTAAATTTTTTTCAATTACACTTTCCTTTTTTGTGTTCACATAAAACCACGTGCCTCTCCTAAATGAATAAATTAACATAACACAAAACACAGTAATTCCAATTCCAAGCAACAATCAACAATGTTTTTATAAAATTCTTTTCGCTGCAAAAAAGTTAAAAAATTAAATGGTCACGAAAAATGTACATGGTCTTTATGGCCATGTAATGGTTCTAGACATGTCTATACCTAACTTATAAAAAATACTTTTTTACCTGCAAAAAAGTCGGCAAATTGAATGGTCTGGTACATGAATTCCCTGACCATGTAATGGTCTCAAATTCTATCATTTAAATGATAGAACATGTTTGCGGCATTTGGGAACCATTTAAATGCTTATTGCCAGCAAACATTTTTTCTGCTCGAAAATTATTTTTACACTAATAGAAAAAGTTTCGTTATATTAACGAAATGTGTCGTTAAAAGTCAGCCAATGAAACAAATTCGTTAATACAACGAAATTTTTCGTTATTATAACGAATTTTCTGCAAATCAACGTAACGTTTCGTACTATTAACGAATATTTTCATTGTATTAATGAAAATGTTTCGTTATATTAATGAACATTTTTCGTTGGCTGACTTTTAATGAAATTTTCTTTGTGTGTACAACGACAAAATACATGGTTTTCGCGACAATTACATGCTCTAGATAAGTATTTTTCTGTGCGTGTAGAGAGAGTATGGAGAGACGTTTTAGAGAGAGAGAGTAAGGAGAGGCAGAAATACTCAAACTCCCATTCGTATTATTGAACATATTTCATTAATATGACGAAATATAACAATTTAAAATTTATTTTTTAACCATCCATATCATTATTTATTTTTATGTATTAATTTGTATATTTCTACACAGCAAGACAATGTCTTATAATTATAGTGCAGATTTCAATAGTTGAAATAATATCCATCTTAACTAGGATTACAATAATTCATATAATGGAAAATTTTATAAAAAATTGAGGAAAACATTTCTTTTAAATAGTAATAATTTATATAATTAATGATTTTTGAAAAGTAATATGTTATTAGTATTTATAATAATATCGTAGAAAATTTAACATTTAAATGCAAAGACGTGATAGTATGTAAAAAAGAAGTTTATGAAGGACAATATAGATGTAAATTAATTCCGATACAATTGAATTATTCGCTTTTTAAAAATAAAGGGGTTGCTGATGCTTTGTATGTTCCTTGGTAATGTGTTCCAAAGACGTATTGTACTGATAAAGAAATGCCATTCGGAAACAAGACATCGACGTCTAAATGGTATTATTTTTCTTCCTCTGCTTGATCTTGTGAATCTCAATTTGCAATACAAGTTATCCGGTGTCCGTTTTACTATACACTGAAAAAAATATTGTCGTGAGGTCAAAGATTTCATGTCTTTAAAATACGAATACAAATTTTGCTTAGCACAGAAGACGCATTTCTCTAAAATAAAGTTATTTTCCTTGTCCAAAAGTCGATAAACATTTCAATGAAGTCGTATTGTCCTTATAATTAAGTGATTTGACTTAAAAATGGGTATCTTAACATGAAAGAAAAAATTTATAGGCTAAGGTCAACTTGACTTTAATAATTCAGAAAAATTCTTTAAATTTAATGAAATTGTGAAATTGTCTTTTTGCATCTTGACTACAAAGCAAAAAATCGTTCAAATATAGGACATGTTTTTCAAAACTTTATTTTAAAGAAGTTTTTTACTTCAAACATAGCATAATTTCTACTGGAAGCCGAGTCCTAATTTGGAAAATAAAGTTGCCGTTAACTCGTTTTTAAAGGACTTTGATAGCATATGAAGAAAAAAAGCTGAGAAAGCGAAAAATTAAAATTTGCTTCCTAGAAGCAAGTACACAAAACCTAAATTTAAAAGAGAATTGTGTCTTAAAAGTATCCTTACTTGTATTCTCCGCTTCTTTGGCTCGGAATCAATACCAAATTTTTTAAAGTAAAGACAAAATCTTTGGAACCGAGTATGCTTTTTTTTCAGTGTAAGTTTCTGCAAAAATATCAAAGCCTTTGAATTGAGGAGAGTCTGAAAACTAAATCCATTGTTGTCGCCTATTCAGTCCATACACATAACGGATGATGCTATTGAAAGCAACATTTAGCCTCCGTAGACTCCCCGAGTCACAATTAGCAAAAAGTTCATAGCCATAAATCAGTCCTGGTACCAGTAAAGTTTTCGCCAAGAGAATTCGTATGTTCAGTGGCGTATAGGAATGGCTAAACCACAGCGCTCTTAACCTAGCATAAGTTTGGCCCGCAGCAGAATTGACATGATCTGTCCAACTAAGTGAACTATTGAAAATTACTCCTAAATTCTTCGCTCTGGTGACAACATCTATCTTCTGATCATTTATAATAATATCCGGCGCATGTGGATGGAAATGCTTGTTCCTGTGTATTATAAGGCATTTCGATTTCGTAGGGTTCACCAATAATCCGTTAGCCTTCGCCCAATTAAATACACGGTTAAGATCATTGTTAAGCCTCTCTACAGTGTCCCTGATACTGCCAACATTGCCGCTCAGGAAAACCTGGACGTCATCAGCATACATGACAGTCTTGAAATGCTCTAATTGTTGGGGGAGATCGTTGGCATATAGTGAGAATAATAACGGACCTATAATGGACCCCTGTGACACACCCTTATATACAGGTAGAGGTCCCGATCTATCGCCTCCACTATAAACTGTTTGAATCCTGTCCTTAAGGTACGACGTAATCAGGTCCAATGCGGTTGATGTGAATTTAAAGAAACGTCTCAATTTCATGGCCAGATTTTGATGATCAACAGAATCAAACGCTTTTGAGTGGTCCAAAAGTACAAGAAATCCAACTTTGTTGTCATTAATATCTCCTCTCGACGATTCTGAAACCTCCGCCAGGGCAGTGATGCAACTATGGTCCGGGCGAAACACAGACTGAGTATAGATATGGGACGGAAATCCAAATTAGATTTACACTGGTAGAAAAAGTTTCGTTAATACGATGAATTTCTACGTTGTATTAACGAAATTCTTCATTAAAAGTCAGCCAACGTAGCATTTCGTTATAACAACGTATTTTTACGTTATATTTACGAAACCCTTTATGGAGTACATTTCGTAGTATTAACGAATAATTACGTTGCTGTTACGTAGCCTTTTCGTTGTATTAACGAATATTATTCGTGGTATGAATGAAATTTATTCGTTGTATCGATGCAGCTTATACGTTGTATGAACGAAAATCATTCATTGTATGAACCCATTTTTTTTTCATTGTATGAATGAAAGGCGAACGTTGTATAAATGAACTCAAACGTTATATTAATGAATCCCAACCAATTATTGCATTTGAATGTAGTCATTGGTAGTGTATTATTTTTTGTTAAGATCATTGAAATTGGATTTAAATACTCGTACAGTAGGAAATAATATTTATTGATAAATTAAGTAATTGAATAATCATATAGTGTGACTTACACTTAAGAAAAAAAGCCTCTAATTTCTAAGACCAAAAAATGATAATCGTATCGCCGTGTCCATTTATCCAATTTATTTTTGCAACCAAGGTTCATTACGGTAATTGTTCCGCCTTCTTCATCTGAAAGTTCACTTCCCCGTGGCATTTTCACTAAAGATTAAAAATGTACACTAAATTTCTTGCGAATATACAAAAAACACCAATTTAACTCACCCACCATCTATGTTTATTATTCACAACGAAACTGTAATGAGCCTGTGCACTCTTCAGCGAAAATGTAAATGTTGTTAAGGTTTGTCCATCAGACAAGTTTTCTGTTGAACTTTTTACCGTTTGTTTTTCAAGCGCACACGCAAACATGTGCTTATTGCCATGCTTAGATGTGTATGTACAAATTACATAGACGCTACAGACGAATTAGAGAGAGTATGGAGAGACGTTTTAGAGAGAGAGAGTACGGAGAGGCAGAAATACTCAAACTCCCATTCGTATTATTAATGAACATATTTCATTAATATGACGAAATATAACAATTTAAAATTTATTTTTTAACGATCCATATCATTATATTAACGATCGCTGTCGTTTTATAAATGAAATTTTCAATTCCAGTTTCGAAGTATATAAAACGACTGTTTTAAGGGCTAAAAGTTTCCAAAAGTTACTCTCTATGTGCAAATGATTCTAATAATTTCATCTTGGAAAATTTTTTTATTCTAATTCTTGAAAAAATTACAAAGTTAATATTCGTAATGTTAACGAAACGTGTTTCATTAATATAACGAAAAACCAAAACACGAAATTGTCTTTTAACGATCGATTTCGTTGTATTAACGATCACTTTCGTTCTTATAACGAAAAATTTCGTAATATTAACGAAAAATAATCAACGAAGCCCGTTCGTTAATAGTACGAAACATTTTTCTACCAGTGTACAGTAGTTCATTCTTTTGCGTTAGTTCATAGTGAACTTATGTGTACGTTCATTAAACTTTATACCAACGTTTAGTTCATAAAATGTTTGAGACATACTTAAAAAGAGGAAAATTGCATAGGGCTGTGGAAAATGTCGAAAGAAAATTAAAATTAGCGTTAGTTTAAGTACGGAATTTTTTTCGGTGTAGTTTTCCCTAAAGAAGGCTATTAAGTTCGAGTTTAGCAGTTAAAATAAAAAACGAATCAGTAATACCAGAATAAATTATATGTATTTGACACATTTTAATATAACTTGAAAGGGAAGTGATGTATCAACTCAAAAATTTGAAACCAAAATAAAAGTGTAGATAAGATATGCTTGGGGTAGAAAATAATAAGTTTGCGGAGTACAAGCAATTGGTTGTTTGCACAAATTCTGAAAGTATTATGCTTGAAACCGTTTGGGAGCCGTTTTTTGGAGTGTATATATTTTAAATTTAACGTAAGGAAATGAAATTTTGTACGATAAAATAAGTGATTTTTGACTAAATTTATTTCAATTCATTTGTGAACTATTTCGATTGACAAAATATTCATGAAAAATTTATATCTGGAGATTTTCTTTGTTGCTTTTAATTTGAATCCAGTTTTATGTATTTTCTGTCCTTGAAAGGTTTATGTATATGTAATTATTACTCTTAAGTTATAAAGGTTACATTTATAAATATATTTAAGTATTTACAAACAAACATATATACCCTAATGGCACTGTGTAAATTAGATTTTGTTCCGGTTCATTCCGGTAAATAATTGTTTAAAGTCGGTGGGTTTTTTTTCAAATTTCTTTGATAAGCGTATATAGTTCTATTCTAGGAAGATACACGATTTTAAGTTATTTATAAAAATATATATTTCACATAGAATATATTCATAGAAAAACTTAATATTTAATTTCTTTTATTAATTGAACATGATTAATTACAGCCATTTTTCTGTGATACACTAATAGAAACAGTTTCGTTATATTAACGAAATGTGTCGTTAAAAGTCAGCCAATGAAACAATTTCGTTAATACAACGAAATTTTTCGTTATTATAACGAATTTTCTGTAAATCAACGTAACGTTTCGTACTATTAACGAATATTTTCATTCTATTAATGAAATTGTTTCGTTATATCAATGAAAATTTTTCGTTGGCTGAATTTTAATGAAATTTTCTTTGTGTGTAGGTTAGGTTGGGTGGCAGCGCAATGTACTAGAAAAAAAAAGAAATCAGAAATAACCAAAATAACTCTTGAGATATTAGGTAGGAAAATTAATTTCTGATTTCGGTACGAAAAATAAGAAGTAAAATACCAGCTGTAATGGGTTACAGTTTGGAATTCAATTTGATTTAGAAATAAGGCTAAGATTGATTGCTTGGGAAAATTTATATTAATTTACAAAAATTGTCATTGTGTGTTAATTTATTTTTTTTGCCAAGTGTGTGACAAAATTATCTCGAGGGCAATAGGCGCAAATTTCCTCCGCGCTAATAACCGTGTGGAAAAAAGATTTTCTTTATTGTTTCCACAGTTGAATACAAAATGCATTTTGGTATTATTTAATGATTTAATACATTGAATAAATAATAATTGCATTAATATTTTTGTTCATATAATGTTCATTCGTGTATTAACAATTTAATCTCATTCCAAAGAAAAGCCAACTATAATCGGAGGAACAATAATAAATTATTTCATCTAAAAATGGGCGATTAAACATAAAAAATATATTTGATTATAAATCAAATATATGATTTCAGCGGGAAATTTTAATTTATTTTTTATTTGACCCCATTAAATATATTGGTTATTTGATCGCAAATTTCAGTTAATCTTTTAATCGAGACAATTAATTTTTTATTTGAGCTTATCCTTCATGCAATTAATTTGTGATTGACTCAATTAAAAAATTAATAACACTAGTTTACAAAAAAAAATTTTCATGTACACTTGATGAGAGAAAACTTTTCTTATGTATTTTGATCTGCTGAATTCGAAAAAAAAATTAAAGAATTTTTTATGGAACAGTTCTTGAGATATCCCGTTATTTTCGTTTTTTGCTCTTTTTTCACTAAACAAATTATATCTCCGATTATATCGTTACTTAAATGAAAGGTACTAAGATGAAGAATAATCGTTTATAATTGAATCTGTGCACTGAAAAAAAGCATGCCCGGTTCCAAAGATTTTGTCTTTACTTTAAAATTTTGGTATTGATTCCGAGCCAAAGAATCGGAGAATACAAGTAAGGATACTTTTAAGACACAATTCTCTTTTAAATTTGGGTTTTGTGTACTTGCTTCTACACCCAGAAAAAGTGCCTTCGAAACTAAAAGAAAAAATGTTTATCGATTTAGTTTAGCCATTTTATTTCCATTAAGTTAAATTTTTGTGTGAAATAATACAATTTACTTGTGTCAGTAAAAAATCCTAAACTTAAAGCAGTTAGGAATAGTTCATTAACTAGAATAAGGCATGGAATTTTACTAATACTGTTTTCTTCGCTAGGTATAAGAATTTACTACTGAACAAGAAAATTGTATTCACTGTTAACAAAGCATTCGTAAAAATAAACAAAAACCGATCTAAAACCAAGTTTCCTCAAATTTAGTAAAATTTCTTATAAAACGATAACACTGAATTCCTTTATTATAGAATATCATACATGCGAATTACACTTGGCATAGAAAAATATTTTAGTTCATTTATACTAAGAAGTATTCAATCCTTTTAAAACTTAAGGAGACACACTTGTTAGAATATAGGAAATTTTCTATATTTCTTTTATCTACCTGTAATCGATACCTGTCATCGATGTAATCGATATGTTCGCGCCTGGGTTGTGTTTTAGTTGGAATCGCGTTGTTATGCTATACGGAGGGATTGTTAAAAAATAATATAGTAAAATAATATAATAAATAACAAATAAAATATATAAAATATTTATTATTTTAAATTAAGGCCGGTACTATGTTCATTCTTGCGAAAAATTTTTATGGAAACCATTATTTCGCACATAGAAAGCGGCGTTTTTTTAGGTAGCTTGGAGCGCTATTTTACAGGGAGCGATATTGGATTAAGTTGGTGGTTGTTGCTTGTTTTTACAAAATAACATTTTATTTTTCCTTGGGCAATTGATCTGCTATTCCTTTGATCCTTTGTATAGTTTCGGAACAAAAATATGGTCCGTGTTTGATTTATAAACCCGCACAAATAGTTTTTAATAAATAAATTATTTCTTAATTCACATTGCAAATGGCGCCGTGCTATAAACGTCAGTTTTTCAACACGAAAAAACAAAGTATCACAAATGGAAAAAATTTCGCAAATTTTTCGCATTTTTTGGTTTTGTATGGAGTTTCAACGCGAAAACCGAACAGAGTACCAGCCTTTAGCGAAAAAAATTATGTTCGTGATGGTGTAACGGGTTGGCTGATAAGTTTGTTTCTTTTTTACATGTATTCCATATATGTTCGGAAGATTCCGAAAAAAATGTTCAACATTACATTGTAGTATATTAAATTTTGAACTGTAAAATGTGTCTTATTAAAGGCCTAAAGTCAGAAAAGAACAGTGTTTGATATAAACGAAATGGACTGTGTTGTTGTTTCAAAAATAACTTTTTTTTTTGAAAAAATAAAAATTTTGTAACAAACGAATTTTTTTGGTGATAAAAGTTTAAAATTTTCTTAGCAATTCAAAAAATGGACCTTTTCCGCCAGAAAAGTTTAAACCATTAAAAAAATAAAAGAAAAACGATCGAAAAATGACAAAGTTATAAGCAATAGAGTGAATAAATCCGATGTCAAATCATGCAAATATGAGCAACTCACCCACTTAAAAATGCCTCTCGGTCTCACAGAAATGCATTTTTGTGTGGGTGTTGTCGGATTCGTTCACTCAATAGCTTATAACTTTATCATTTTTCGGTCGCTTTTCTTCTTGTTATTACTTACGTTAGAGTATCACCTATACGACCATGAAGAGAAACCGGACGTTTTCAAAATGTGGCTTTTTCACATCAATATTTTTTTAACCACTTAACTTATCACAGATCCAATTATACACGATCATTCATCATCTTAATACCTTTCATTTAAGTAACGATATAATCGGACGTTTCTAACTCGAGATATAATTTGTTTAGTAAAAAAGCATAAACGTAGAAAGGCCTCTGGGGAGGGGGCTTAGACCCCCCCAGAAAAATTTTAGATTTATTTAATATCTTAATAATGCTGCGAAAAAGCGTCGCCAAAAAAGTAGTGAAATGGTCTAGAAGTGGTGCAAAATTGGCGGAGAAGCAATGAATGTAATATGAGCTTGTCATAGGACAAATGTCCACCGTTTCAACAGCCGTTGCAATGAATTTGCATCACTTCTTAAGGTGAGATCCGAATTCAGTGTTTTGAATGTGAATTAAAAAATTATGTGATATTTTCCCAAAAAAAAAAATAATTTTTTTATTGTTTTCATGATTTTTAATGCATTCTGACTTGTTTGAAACGTTTATCCTCGAATAATTTCCAAAATTATCGATTTTTCTATAATGGATTTAGCAGTTTATGGCAAAATTTGAATAATTTGTACCAATTTATTTTTTCTTACTCTTTTCTTAAACTATTTGAAAAAAAAGAAAACAAAAAATCACACAATAAATATGAAAAAATGAAGTAAAAAAACTTCCTGTGTAGTTAAAATAATTGAGGACATATTTGGAAGTGCTTTTAAAGTTGTGCCTTTAGACCAACTCACAATTTTTTTGCTGGGAAAAGTGTGGAACTACTTTTAGTTGCTTTATTATAAATTAATTGTCGAGTTATTTTGATGTCTAATTTTTTATTCAATTTTATGAAATAAAACATTAATTGAACCTATAAGTTCAGTCTATAAATTTTTAGCTAGGGGGGGGCTATAGCCCCCCCTAGGAAAATTGTCTAGCTACGCTAATGAAAAAAAAGAGCGAAAAACTAAAATAAAATTTCGAATTCAGCAGATCAAAATACATAAGAAAAGTCGACTCTCATCAAGTGTACATTTTTAGTGTAATTAATAAATTAATTTTAATCGCAAGATACGACTGAGATCTCAATAGATTGAATGAACAATGGTTAGTTGGAGCCTTTTGAAATCTCGAAAATTCTACCCGATTTTACTAACCGGGTGGACAGGTGCTAGCAAAGGTAGATATGCTATCTACCTAATATATTTGACAAAATTAGTCTTTTATAAGGGCATTTGGTCATTAGTTTTTGTGGCCTTTTAATATAACCAAAAGTGAAAATATCAATTGTCGAAAGTCAATTGTTTCAAACAATTGACTTTTTTGATATTTTGAATAGTATTCCTACAACACTTTTGTTATGGGTATCAAAAACATCGCTGAATATGTCTATGTAGGAAAAGTTATATGTATATTATTCCGTGTTACTTTACTGCAGTTTACTTCACATTTTCTGATTCGTAAAATCTTGTAAATTCGGAAACGAAATCTTAGACAAACGAAATGTCTCTTTATTACTAAGTAGATTCTTTAACAGAAAATAAAGCCTCACTTATGGCAAGCGTTGCAACGATTAATTCTAACGTTAAAAAATTGTTTCGTTTATCTATAATTTCACTTCTTTCAGTGTGTTTCTGACTAACATGAACCTCCGTTAGTGCTACATTAGCTAACGAACTTTTAAACCGTACTATGGTCATATCTGTCATCTTACCCTTTTTATTACATATGCAAGTTAGGAATTTATCTGCGAAAAATTTTCAGTTAAAGTTAAGTAGATAGAAGATTTGCTTTCTGTTAACTGGCACTTAAAGCCTAAGGGAGCTACATGAAAATGGCCGTAAATATCTTAGACGATCATTTTTTTTGTTACAAAAATTCGTATGTATTGATTATTTGGATTTTGATCATTTTATGTATGTTTATATTATAATAGCGTGTATATATTATAGTATTAATATATTATAGAACTTATAGTTGATTGTGTATATGCTCTTGTTGTTTTTTAATGTAAGTTGAAGTACTAAACTAAAACATAGATTATGTAAATATTTTTTTTGAAATATTTGAATTTCAGTTTTAATATAAGCGTATTCTTTAATTTTATTGTTCAAAATACACCACACTCCGTTGTAGAATCTTTTCCAACATTAGAAACTTAGAAGTGCTTCTGAAGCACATTTCTAGGACAATTGGTGGCTGTGATTTCTTTTGAAAATATACTTAGATTATATTTATTTATGGAAATATACTATGTTTATAAGAACAGTCAACATTTAACAGTCATTTCGATATGATTCTCGATTGGAAGAAATTAAGAGTAGTTTTTGGCATGCATCAAGTTTATAGCGCAAGTCTCACAGCATAAAACTATCAAAATAATTTGAAAAATTCTATATCATCAATAACTAAGTGTCCTAGTGTAGAATAAAAAAAAATCGCATTAATAATGTGTGTGTGTGTTTTTTTTTTTTTAATATTCAATAATCCTCTTCTATAGACTCTAAAATCGAACTTTGACTAAAAAGTATAAAAGCCACATTTGAATTGAAAGGTAAATGTGTTGTAGCTCCTTCTGTGCTTAAAGTTCGAAAAAGTCGAAAGTTTCGGTATCAAAGTCGATTTTTCAATGATCACATAAGGTGACATCGATTTTTTTAAAATCGCTTTTCCAATTTTTAAACTAATTAAAAAGTCGATAAGAATAGGCTATACCAGCGTCACTCTAATGTATAAATTTGTATAAGTGTGTGAATATGCAAACTAGTGTCGAAAAATTATTAATTCGAATTTTTTCAGATGTTTTGTTAATGGTTGCACGAAATCATAACTCCCACATATCATGAAAACTCTCTTAATTATACTATGAATTAATTATACTATGAATTCACACAATTTCTGTTACTCACATATAACGAGGGGATAACCAAAGAGCACTTAAAAAGGGGAAGCTAATGCCAACTTAACTTTAGAAAATTAGTTGACTTTAGTTAAATGTGCCCAAAATTAGTAAAAGTTCCATATTTAAATAATGAACTAGAAATAAGAAAAAAGTTGTATACAAATACACAACACAATTTTACTAAAAAATAATATAGTTCATATTTGTCTAAAATTGAGTTCATAAGTCTCCCAAAAGGCTTTGAAATTCGTATGGCGCTAAAGACACTTTAACAATTTTTAAATCCAATTTTTTTCCTTCAACATACGAAATTTTCTTAAAGAACTGATATTGATATTCAGTTCTTAATCAACAAAATCACTGTTGCCCTGTGTAATAAGTTATTATTTTTAATAAATTTTCTTCAATTTGACAAAAAGTATAAAGATATTTGTAACATGTTAATTTTTTAAAATAAATCTACATTTTCTTTGATGGTGCACAGAAAAATATATCACCAAAATATTTCCAATTAAAAAGTTAATTGAAGTTGAAATTTTGTTCAATTAATGAATTAATTGGTACAATTAACTTTTTAATCAAGATAGAAACATTAAGTTAATTAAGTCAATGATTGAACATTTTAAAATTTTTAATTAAGAAGTTAATTGATACAATAAACTTTTAATCAAATTCGGAAGACTAAGTCAGTTAAAAAAGTGATTAACATTTTTTTAAATTTTTAATTAATTTTTTTTTTTCAAACAATCAATTGTTAATCCAAATAAAAATTCTAAGCCAATTCAAAAGGTAATTAAAAATAGTTACCTTTTTTAATTAATGAATTAATTGAGTTTTGCAATCAACATCAATTAAATTTTTAATTGAATCAATTAAAAAATTAATTGAAATTTGGTAATGAAATCAATTAATTTTTTAATCAAGATATTTTTCTATGCCCAATTAAAACTGTGATTGATACTATCATTTTCGTGATTGAAAACATTTCAATTAAAAAATTAATTGGATCAATTAATTTCGTGATTGAATCAGAAAAATTTTTCTTGTGTGTGGATTCACTTTTTTGGGGTGAGGAAATATTAAACATATTGATAATCACATTAATAACAATTTTGGCATCAGTTGCTAATGTTCAATAATGAAGTAGCATCACGAAATATGGTCAATAAGGTTGAAGGAGTAAACAAGTTTTACAATAGGTAACTGATATAAGAACTTCACATAAGAATGTTTTTATTATGTGAATTTTTGTTTTTATAGGGAATTATTGTTTACACGTTTCTTATGCATATGGGCATTGGAAAATTCTTTTAGGAAAACTTGTAGATTTTGGAAATAAAAAAATGACATTTAATAATTTTGTTCGTCCTTAAAACAAAATAAAGTAGTATTTGTAAATGAAAGAAGGAATGTGAGAAGTGCAGCGACTTAAAGCAGTTACGTTATGTGGGTGACAGACCGTACAACCATTTTCTTTGTATAGATATAGATATTCACTTATTTTGTATAAAAAAATCACACTTTTACCCAAGTATTATTTCTTTTTTTAATATTAACTTTTCAGGGAAGATAGGAGTTAATATAATGTCTTACAAAACATGTAGATTTTCACAGCTCTTTGATTTGGATATATCGCTGAGGCAAATTTTATGAAGTATTTCCTTTGCCATTTGCAGTGATATATGGGTGCGGGATGTTTTCATCTTGGAGGTACTCGCCTTTTTCTCCCTCGACTCCTTCAAGCGCATCTAGAGGTATGACAAAGAAAAATAAAAATTTATTTTAATATAAGTAACTAAAAATTTTGAAATTATTTTTTGTTTGGTTTGATATCTTATGAGCTAAACAAATCTTTAACGGGAACTCCCATGAAATAAATCATTTCTCAATCCGTTATTAAACGTTTATTTCAAGCTTTGGTAGTGCTGCGAGGAGATTGAAAGTGAGATTTAAAGCTGGTAATTCTAAAGGTATCTTAAAACCTTTCGATAGAGATTCTCGATATTTCAGATAGAATTAAATCGATAAATTTTAGTCAGTCAGCCATTTTGTTTTATTTTCATTTATTTAAGTAGTTTAAAGCCTTTGAGATGTAAATCGTTTTAGCGAAGTGCAATTAACTACTCTAACTGATGTTAAAGTAATAATTTGGGCCTGCTTTCTTATTCGTTATATACGTGGATCCTGAATATTTCGGTTGTGCATATTCACCGCGTAGTAACATATAAAGTTATCAAATTAGACGAATAATATTAATAAGCAACAACAATAGCATTTATACATGATACGTAGGCCAAAGATAATAAAAGAGGAAGATGGGAGATTGGCTACTGAGCACATCAAACCATTTACCACATTAGTTTAATACTCGAACCAAACGCGTATACGACAAGTATTGACATAGCATTCAAATGCAAATAAAAAGAAATTAGGAGCACGAAATAAATTTCCATAAAGGGGAAAATGTAATTTTTTTTGTTGTTGCCTAAAATTTAACATTGTTTCATTAAGAAAATTATATTTTTCATTTAAAAAATAAGAACGAAAAAAAGAACGAAAAATGCAACATTTGGTATGAAGCAAGCCAATCTCCCATCTTCCTCAAATCTATAATCTTTGACGTAGGCTGCCCATGTAACCTTTTATCATATTTATATTGGAGTAGTACCTGTTTCAAGACTCCAACAAGAAGTTCATCTACATTGTGCTGAATACCACTAGAAGTTTCAATGAATTTAACATCACGGGAGGCAGCTAGAGTTTTTCCATCTGAAAATTAATAAAACATTCATGCATTAGGAGAACAAAGATAAATCGTATTAATTTTTTCTATGAAATACTTCATATATCACAACCACTATAATTTATTCAAAGACTAGAATAGAAATCGTTTTCTTAAAAATCCACTAGACGACTTTCCATACCTTTGTACCCGATCCAAATTGACATTGTTGGCAGTTAAAAATGACATTTTGAGTAAAATCGGGATCGGATTATATGGGGGCTATGCGCAATTATTGAT
The DNA here is from genome assembly GCF_050003625.1 of Haematobia irritans. Classification (NCBI taxonomy): domain Eukaryota; kingdom Metazoa; phylum Arthropoda; class Insecta; order Diptera; family Muscidae; genus Haematobia; species Haematobia irritans. The sequence continues at coordinate 66,164,843 of NC_134401.1, read as the reverse complement.
CGATAATAACAAATTTTTGTGTAGCGCAATTTTTAGACACAACATTTTTAAGTGCCACCATATAATTTTCATAAATGAGTAAAAAATGTTTGTGACATAAATTTTAATATGTAAGAACATGCAGAAATATATATAACTTAGAAATATATTGTTACAAACTGATACTTCTAGATTTAAGTTTATTTAAATTAGTTTCCGTTAATATAACATTTCAAATTGTAACGATAAAATTAAGTCATCACTTGTTAGAATCATCTATTTACTTTCTTAAGCTTCTTTTGTGTTCTTAGTTTCTCAATCGCTCTTAACCCTTTCACTACTGATGTTCACTTAGAAGGACATTCGAAAAAGACACCAAATTCTATTTTCCCACTTAGTTTCGATTTATTTCTCGATGTTATTTTAAAGTAGAGGCTTTCATATTGTCCATATTGGTGAGGTCTAAAATACATTTTTATAAACTTCTTTAACAAGAAACGAAAAATACGAAAATTTGAGACAATTTTTGTACTGTATGTTTCTAGTAAATGGACATTTATACAAAAACTATAGCTGATATTTTTACGGGTTCTTTTTTGTATTTTTTCTCACACTTTGAAAGATATTATAGGCTAAATAGCGCTTATTTTCGTAAGACCATTTGGTCGCAATTCACGAATAAAGTTTTTAGAACAAGCTCATATAGCTCTTGAAGTAATTGAGGTAGGTTTTCAAAATGACAATTTTTGTTCTACATGCTGTTAGTACAAGTAAAAAAGAAGAAAAATAAAAGTTTTTATCATTAGGTTTATTTCTGTAGTGAAAGGGTTAATTCAGTCAAAAACAATAACTCTAGGAAGATAGGAAATTGGCTACAGAGGAGATCAAACCATTTACCGTGTTAGTTTCATACTCGAACCAAACGCGTATACGACAAGTATTGACATAGCATTAAAATGCAAATAAAAAGAAATTAAGAGCACGAAATAAATTTCCTTAAACGGGAAAATGTAATTTTTTGTTGTTGCCTAAAATTTAACATTGTTTCATTAAGAAAATTAAGTTTTTCATTTAAAAAATAAAAACGAAAAACAAATTTAAAAAATTACAAACATGTATGGAACTAACATGGTAAATGCAACATTTGGTATTACGCAAGCCAATTTCCTATCTTCCTAGAGTTTATTGTCTTTGCTTTGAATTCAGTAACCCCGTTTGTTTTGTTATTCTCATTGCCTATTGTTATTGTTGCAGTAATAAGAGCATAACCACATGTAAATATGCGGTAATGTATGTGTGCGACATCTAACAGATGAATTACAAGTTGCTTGTAGATTATTCCAGATGGTTATAGATAAGACTAGATAAGACATAGGTTGGGTTTGGTTGGGTTTGGTGGAAGCCCGATGTATCAGGCTCACTTAGACTATTCAGTCCATCGTGATACCACATTGGTGAGCTTCTCTCTTATCACTGAGTGCTGCCCGATTCCATATTAAGCTCAATGACAAGGGACCTACTTTTTATAGCCGACGCAGGTCGAAGCAGGAATCGAACCCACGACCTTGTGTATGCAAGGCGGGTATGCTAACCATTGTACCACGTTGGCTCCGGAAGGTACTAGCATCCACTAACTCCGCTCCAGGTTTTATTAAAACACCGGAGGGCAATTTGACAACGTCCAGTTAGGAGACGCTGGAGGTACCATTGGACACACATTTTCCTGGAAATCAGACGGTCGAACCATGTTCTGGTGGTGCCACAGGGGCTCAGCGGTTGTTTCTTATCGAGGAAATTGTATCGGAATCCAGAATAAAATGAGCGTAAAATAGATTTGGACCATTCAAATCCCCCGGACCTGATAGAATTACTGCGGTTGTCGGCGATATATATGTAGGATGCATCAACTTAGCATATATCCCAGGAAAGTGGAGGGAGACAAAAGTCGTTTTCATACCTAAAGCGGGAAAAGCCTCTCACTCGAGTGCGAAGGATTTCCGACCAATCAGCTTACCCTCATTCCTACTTAAGACTGATAGATATTTATCTTAGAACTAGCGTCGATTAAAGTTTGCTCTCGAAACGACAGCATGCATACTCACAGGGCAGGTCTACTGAGACCGCTTTGCATGAACTAGTCAGCTTTATTGAAAGCTCACTATCTGTCAATGCATACACAATCGTGGCGTTTCTAGACATCGAGGGGGCATTCAATAACGTCCATCCGAGCTCTATATTAAATGGAATAGGTATACTTAGGCTGCTAGACGAACTGTTAATGAGGAGATGTATTTCGGCCACAATAGGACAAGCAAACATTCAAAGGTATGTGAACAGAGGCACTCCCCAAGGAGGAGTACTAACACCTCTTCTTTGGAATGTTGCTATAAACAACCTTCTGGTTTCTCTAGAAAAAGAAAGGATAAAAGTGGTGGCATACGCAGACGATGGCGATCTAGCAGTTAGGGGAAAATTCCCATCCACAATCAGAGATGTCAGGCTGAAATATTAGCAATAAGAGAGGTGGCGAATTGGCTGAGAAGTATTGTTCCAACAAATGTTGGCATTAATAACATATATACTCAGACAGTCAACCTGCTATAAAATCCTTGGACTCTGTGTTCCTCAACTCGAAAACGGCCATCGACTGCCGCAAATCTCTCAATGAGATGGCTGAGCAGTACAATATTCACCTAATATGGGTGCCTGGCCATAGGAACATACCGGGGAACTGCGAAGCGGATGAGTTGGCAAGGCTAGGGACTACCTTACATATTCCAGGGGAACTAGAATCTGTTGGTATGCCCCTGGCTACCTGCAAGCTCATGCTGCGTGAGAAGGCTGTTATGATGGCAAATGTTCGATGAGAGAATTGCAAGTGCTTTAACGACACCATGCACATATGGCCCCATTTAAACTTAAACCGCACACTAGATATGCTAGTGTTCTCGAGACGTCAGATATCACTCCTGATATCTGCTATAACGGGTCGCTGCCTGATAGGCGATTTTGCAAAAACTATTGGCGCGAAGTATAGTGACTATTGTATGAACTGTCATGATGCGGAGGAAAAGGAATCAATTAAACACCTCTTGTGTGAGTGTCCTGCATTTTGTGTAAATCGCAAGCAACTTTTAGGAGCATATAGCTTTAGATTACTGGCGGATTTGGAAAACGTTAACTTAAGCAGTCTGCTAATGTTTTTGGAACAATTTGGTTGGTTCAACAAAGAAAAATAATCAAACAGGTTCAGCGGTTAAAACTATAAGTGCCCATATGTAATAGGTACTTTTAGTTAATGTGGTATCACAATGGACTGAATAGTCTTAGTGAGCCTGAATCTTAGTCGGGCTGCCACTTTAACCCATCGATACCATCTGAAATTTAGCTACAGGAGGGGGGCGATCAGAATCTCCTCCATATTTATAACGCTGGTAATCAAAATTGTACACGGTACAAATGTACACCAATTGCCATACAAGGGCTTCTTGGCGGAATTTGTGATACGGGCTATTGTATAGCTAACAGAAATTCGATGGTAATTGCTGAAACCACGCGTGTGTTCAATTGTAAAATTATGGTGGAATCAAATTAGTAATTTTATTATTCCAATTAAAATTTAATTGAATGGTTAAAATCCTTTTTTTTAACCTATTGAGATTTTTGTTTGATTATTTTTATCAATGTTTAATATTTTTCTTACAAAGAAAATATTGTTCTTGCTATTGAAATTTTTAATTGCTAATTGTGCTTATTCACCTTGTGTTAATTCTACCATTATAATTATAATTTTGAAGTTGTTGTTATTTCTTGAAATTGTTAATAATTTTCGAGTTAAATTTGGATCGGTCCTGTGATATTTATTTGTTTTGTTGCATATTTATAGCCTTCAAATTGATTTCAATTAAGTCTTAATTAAAATCTAATAGGTATTAGGCTTTGTATTTTTTTTATGTAAAAGAATAGTGGATAGATCTGTAAAATTATTTCCATATTTTTTGTTAACCAAGTTAATAGGATTTATTAAATGTTTGTCATCAATCACAACAGTGAGGGCCTCCGCACATGCAGATTGAATGGGTAAGTGGTCACCTACACAGAAAAAAAAAATTCCGTAGTTAAACTAACGCTAAAGTTAACTTATTTTTATTGGAAAAAAATTATTTGCTTGTAGTTAAATTTTATTATTTTTATCGAAATTTTCCACAGCTTACTGAAATCTCACTTTTTAAGTATGTCTCAAAAATTTTATGAACTAAACGTGAGTATAAAGTTCAATGACCGTACACATAAATTCAATATGAACTAAAACAAATGAAAATTTTCGTACGATTCCCAAAAATAGTAAGAATGAACTACTGTATGGTTAAAATGGTCATGATTTGGCGCCAATGATTTTCTTCTTTACTTTTAGTTAATTTTTTCTTCTATGAGATGATCTAATTTCGTGAACTGCAGTTAAAAAGAACAACAGGGCATTAAAATTTCCTGGTTTTAACAACGCTTTGTGGAAATCTCAAATGTGGAGTAAAATTTATTTCAATTTTCGTGCGTGGTAGTTCATTCTTCCTATGAAACAGTTCACTTTTTTTCGGTGTATACAGTTTCCCAATTTTTATAAATTTACCTAATAACTTGGTTGCTTGATAACTTTTATCCCTTTATATATTATTCATTTACTTATAAAAATTTAAGGAATCTAATTTTTGAATTATTTTTGTTGTTGTTGTAGTGTGATCATTCACACATCCCATTCATTTTTGTTGTTGTACATAAAATTGCATGTTAACATTCTAAACATTTTTAACATACGCTGCATCTGCACTTAACATTGTTTTGTTTACTATGTTGGTTCATCAACATACTTTGTTATTCGATGACTGCATCAACATATGCATATGTCCAACTGACCTATATATTATTGCCATTACTCTTAAATAGAACATTGAACTAAACAAGAATATGGTCAAATGGGTTCAAAGCAGAGCAATGCTGCGCAGTCAGCATAAATGCAATTGTAACGTAAAAAGTGAAAATAAGAATGAGAAACACATGTGTGTAAGAATGTGTGTAATCCATGACTTATCATTGGTCAATTCATAAATGTAAATATGTATTATTAAATTTAAGACTGAAAAATGTAAAATAGTTTTAAGAAGAAATTAGTATAAAAGAGGGACCTTGAGCCCACAGTAAACGGAATTGACTTAGACATTTAACAACTTGATCAATTCCTCTACATTGTTATCATAATGAATTGAATTATCTTTTAAATCGAAGGAGAGCCACAGAGGAGGGATTTTTAGAATGGGGTTCCAATAAAAACATAATTTAAGATTTTGGAACATTGGTCGGTGTTTAAGTTAGTATAAAGATTAATTGGGTTTAATAGTGTTCGTTAGAACTTGTATACTAATTTTTGGTACATCCCTGCCAGAGTAGAAATGTCATAATTCGAATATTGATTTATCTTGTCAAAAGCCCCGCCTTCCGCCATCTTGGTTGAGAGCATCTCTCACTTACTTGTTATCGATCAGCCAATTGGTGCGGTTGCAACTTTATCCATATCGTTGGAAATTATAGGTAATATTGTTTACCATTTTGTATTTATTTAAAACCTTTCAATAAAGCCTCCTGCTTTTATTATATATCGAAAATACTAAACTATCGTGTTTTTATTTTTCTTTATATTTTCGATATTTTTCGCAATCGGCGAATATTTTGGTCCATTCGTACCGGATAATTGGACTTCGGAGCGGAAGAATTGGTTTTAACCGGTGTTTTCTTGGTTTTTTGTCTAGTTACAGTCCACCTGACCTGGTCATCCCCTTCACCTAAACTCAAACTAATCATTTCATCATCCTCAACATCTATTTCAGTGCATTTTCCTTTATAAAGTGAGTTCGCGGTCGGTGCAACAACAAATATAGTGGTCGTCCGTCCATTTAAAGAAAAAAAGGTTGTTTTACAACGCTACGCGATCGTTTTTTATTGTAAATATTCCTAAAAGTGGTATACAAGTTCAGTGATATCAGTGAATATTAGTGCTTTTTGATTTTAAGTGGTTTATTTGCTTTTATTTGCGTGAATATATCGTTTTTCAGTATTTTTAAGTATATTTTCATTTGCCGACGGCAAAACGCATTAAAGTTTGTTGTTTTTGTTATTCCATTTTGCCGTCTGTCCAAATAATTTCGGAGAGAAATAACTTAAAGTATTTATTTTCACCACTTTCGTATACTAATATTAACTCCACCTATTTATCACTCTCTTTGTTTCGTATATTCACCACTTTTTCGCGTTTTTCTTTGCTGAAATTCCATTAATTTATTTTTATTTCGTTCATTTGCATATTTGAGAACATACAAAAGCTTTTGTTTTGTTTTGTTCTCATCAGTGTTGCGCTTTTGGTCGATTGCTTGGTGTAGTGACTAATCGGACACTTCTCGTACTATCGTGTTATCGGTTATCGATCGTCATTTGAATTCTTAAGGGGCTATACACTACATGTACTACCCACATTATAATTCAAGTTGAATTCAAAGGTTTGGATATTTCCCGGTTTGAGTCGGGACTTGAATTAATACTCGGTACACTTTGAAATTTTTACGCTCTCACACTGAGAGAAATTATTCGATCGTTGAGATATATGGTGAATTTTGAATATTTATTTGACAGGTATTTATTATTATTATTGATTTACTTATACTTTTTTATTATTATTATAATTTTTGTGCCAAGCGTTCGGGGGTAATATTTTGTGCACCCTACATTCAGTATTTTCGGTTTTTGGAAACGTTTGATCTTTTTGTCGGATTTCAGGAGTTTGTGGCCTCGGATTAGTTTTTATAACTCGAGATAAAGTGCGTTTTGATATTTTGGCTACGGATTGATTTATTGATAGCGAGAATTGTGTTTTTTATTTTGGTCTGAATTTGATTTTCTTGTGCGGATTTTGCTATTTTTATTGAACGGAACCTTGTTTTGAGTTTGGTAATTTCATTGGCCGTTGCTTCTTGGCTATATTGTAATTTCGTATTTGGTTACATTCTTCAATTTGGTAGTTGAACTTAAAGTTAGGATGTCTCTCCTTTTGATCGCTTTATTCGCGTTTCGGACGCTCTTATTAAATTCCACGCCCATTTTAATGACATGAAGGATGAGGATTTAGATGTATATAGCCTCGAGATTCGAAGTGAGAAATTGGGGAAGTTGTGGACCAAGGTTCAGGATTCCTTTGAGGAATGCTTGGCTAGTTTACAGGGTTCCGGATCAACGAATGATATTAAATCGGTGGACGGGAAGTATGATGCGTCCCATCAGGCATATATGAATTGTTTGTCCGCAATAAATCGGAAGTTGGGCCAGTTTCGTCGCCGGTTTTAGGGGTGAAGTGGCCGTGGGTGGCCCTCCACTTTGTGATGTATTTGAGGGCAATTTTCTAGATTGGCCTACGTTCCGGGATTTGTTTCAAGCGGTTTATGTTAACAATTCAAGATTAACGGACGTCGAACGTTTGTGTCATCTTGTGCGGAAGACCAGTGGCGAAGCTAGGGAAATTGTCTCGAAGTTTCCGCTGACACATAGAAGTTTCGACCTCGCGTGAAGGCCCTCGTTGATGTATACGGCAATAAGCGGATTCTAATTCACAATCAACTCAAGTCTCTCTTTGCAATTTCGTCAGTAGCGGTAGAGAATAGTGCGGGTTTGAAATCGATTCAACGCGGAATCAATGGCTGTCTTTCGGCATTGAATACATACGAGGTTTCGGCCGATAATTGGGACCAGATACTCGTTTTTATTTGCCTTCAACGTTTGCCGCGGATTACACAGACTCTTTGGGAGCAAAGTGTTAGAGACAAATCGGCCCTTTAGTCGTGGGCGGATTTGGACGCTTTTTTGTCCGAAAGAGTTCGTACGTTGATGTGTTTGCATGATTTTTGGGAGGACACGTCTTCGAAGCGTTCTCAAGAGAAGAAGATCAAAGCGCATTTTGCCAATGCGTCTTCTTCTAAGTCGTCGCGTGCTTCATCGGAATTTAATGCGCTATTTGCCCTAAACATAGACTTTCGGCTTGCGTTAAATTTGGTAAACTGTCGGTATCGGAACGTTATACAGTGGTGAAACGTAATCGGCTGTGCTTGAATTGCTTAACGAAAGGTCATGAGATGAAGGATTGTCCAAGTAAATATTCGTATTCGAAATGTAATTAGAGACATCATTCGCTATTGCATCGTGATTCTACGCCATCTAATAGCGCGACTTCGGTGACAAGTTCGACCAACACGTTGTCGAGTTCAGCGGCTAGTTTTCAACCGAGAACTACGCCTTCGGGTGATCAGCCGCAACCTTCTACCTCGTCTGCGTGCCTGCCTCGTCAGGCATTTCATACGACGCAAAATAGGGCCGTGCTGTTGGGAACTGCGATGATTAATATCATGCACGATGGGGTTTCATATCCGGCACGCGCTTTGATCGACCCCGCTTCAGAATCTTCGTTTCTGACGGAACGCTTTCGAAATCGGGTGAAACTGCCAGTTCACGCGGCTAACGTTTCAATTTCGGGGGTGAACAGCGCTATTTCGGCCAAATGGAGTAAAATGTATAATTTGAAAATCGGATCTCCACTCAACGCGTCGGTTTTGTTGGAGACAACGGCAATAGTGCTCCAATCTATATCAGGAAATTTACCTTCTTTTAGGGTTTCGCAGGAAGTGTTATCTCAAATTCCAGATATTCGTTTAGCCAATCCGACCGGTCTACATTCTACTATGCGCGGATTTGTATCCGAGAATACTCTTGGAAGGTTGCGTGCAGATTGTGGCTCAATCATTGATAGCACAAAACAGTGTCTTCGGCAGGTTAGTAACAGATCCGATTGCTCCATCGCAAATTCAGACGTTTACGACGAGTATCGTGGTTAATGAGGAGGAAAGTTTAAATTTTTGTCCCCCTCCGATAAGATTGGTAAGGAAAATTATGTTTGGACAACGCGCAGAGATTCGGAAGGTCGATATATAGTTTCACTGCCGCTAAAGGAAGAGTTCGGTCGTCATGGGTATTTGGGTGAGTCCCGTACAACTGTTTTGAAGCAATTTCATCGTAATGAATCGTAATTATTGAAAAGACCAGACGTGAAATCAGTTTATGAAAGTGTTGTTAAAGAGTATTTGTATTTGGATCACATGAGGCCTGTATCCGCCATTTCTTCAGGTGATACACTCTCGTGTTATCTTCCACATCATCCGGTCAATAACCTCGAGAAGAAGACTTTGAAACTTCGCGTCGTGTTTAATGCGTCCAATAAAACGTCCAACGGGAATACTCTTAACGATATTCTTCACGTCGGTCCCACTTTGCAGCAGGACTTAGTCCTTCTTATTGTGCGATGGCGAATTTTCAGATACGTGTTCAACTGCGATATTACGCAAATGTATAGGCAAATTCGAGTGGACTCTTCTCATGCTCCGTTGCAGAGAATTATTTTTAGGGATTCTCCGACAAGGACAGTCCAGGACTATGAACTACAAACGGTGACCTTCGGTGTAAATTGTGCACCATATCTCGCGATACGGACACTGTTACAGTTAGCAGAAGATACTGAGAAGGACTTTCCGCTCGCTGCCGATATATTACGTAAATGTATGTACGTTGATGACGTTTTGACCGGAACTCATGGCCTTGAAACCGCGATAATGGCTCGGGCTCCCAGCCTCCGAGTGGGAGAAATTTGTTGATAGTTATCCGGATGTCAATTCGATAAGTATTCCTCGGTGGATTCGTTACACGCCATGCGCTTTGGCTGAACTTCACGTATGCCTCGATTAGGGCATACGCGGGGGTGGTATGTATTCGAGTTTTGACCCCAAACGAGATTGTCGTTAATTTCCTATCGTGCAAGACGAAAGTTGCTCCGTTGAAATCGGTTTCTTTGCCTCGTTTGGAGCTTTGCGGCGCTGTTTTATCGTCCGAACTCGCAAAAGCGGTCGTTCGGGAGGTCGATTTTGATTTTCGTCGAATTTATTGTTGGACGGATTCGACTATTGTTCTGGCCTGGTTAAAAAAAGACTCCTTCGACTTGGACAACATTTGTCGCGAATAGGGTATGTCGCATTCAGGAGAACGTCGGTGGTACGAATTGGTATCATGTGAGGACGGAGGATAATCCTGCTGATCTTGGCATCCGGAGTGTGTCCCCATCGGATTTGGCCGCCTCTCGGATTTGGTGGCATGGGCCTCAGTGGCTATCGTGTAGTCAATCGAAATGACCGGTTCGTAACATTTCCTCTTTTGATAGCGACGTAGAAATTCGGTCTGTGAAGGCACATGCTTCTTTCTTTAATTCATACGAGGATGTTCTCGATAGGTTTTCTTCTCTGGATAGAGCGTTGCGTGTTGTCTCATATGTCATGAGATTCTTCTATCGGACGCATCCCGCTCATAAGCGTAATTGGAGCTATCTGAGTCCCAGTTTATCCTCGTCGGAAATTAGGGCGACTAAGAGCCGTTTGATAGTGTTGGCTCAGAGGTTAAATTACGGTGATGAGTATAGGAACTTGATGAGTAAGTCTTCGGTGGGAACTGAAAGCTCACGGGTTCCATTGAACCCGTTCCTGGATGAAGGGGGTGTTATGCGGATGCATTGTCGTTCAGAGCGGCATCCCATAATTTTGCCCTATGGTTGTCGATTCACCAAACTTTTGGTGGAATTCGTTCATTTGATTTCCATTCATGGAGGAAATCAGTTGATGTTGCGCGTTCTTCGTATAGAATATTGGATACCTCGTGTGAGAAATCTTATTCGATCGGTTATACATAGGTGTAAACCCTGTCTTTTGGGGAAGAAACGCGTTTGTAGTCAGGTGGTGGCTCCTCTTCCTCCGGAAAAGACTGTTCTCGACAGACCTTTTACTACGACTGGCGTAGACTATGCGGGTCCCTTTGAGGTGAAGTCGTTCACCGGGCGTTATTGTCGCATAACTAAAGGTTATGTTTGCGTTTTCGTGTGTTTTGCTACTAGGGCGATTCATTTGGAAGCGGTTTCCGACTTGTCGACTGCCAGCTTTCTAGCGGCATTTCATCGGTTTGTTGCTCGTAGGGGTTGTCCTGCAACCATTTTCTCGGACAATGGGACGAATTTTGTCGGTGCGTCTCGGAAGCTGGAACGAAATTTCCGGGAATTCATTAGGGGAAGCAGTGATGTCGTGTCCTCTACGTTTGCACACCAGGGCCTATCGTGGCGATTTATCCCAGCTGGTGCGCCTCATATGGGAGGCCTTTGGGAAGCTAGTGTGAAGAGTTTTAAGTTGCATTTCAAAAGGCAAGTAGAGAATATTCGTTTCACGTTTGATGAGTTTTCGACGATGTTGGCTCGTATTGAGGCTTGTTTGAATTCAAGACCTCTTTGTCCCCAGTCGGATAACCCGCAGGAAATTGACGCTCTGACCCCGGGTCATTTTCTTATAGGTGCCCCTCTACTCGCCCCTGCTGAGCCTGTTGTAACCGAACAGCCTCTTTCGTTGGTGTATCGGTTTCGTAAGGTACAGGCTCTTGCACAACAGTTTTGTGTTCGTTGGAAAGAGGAGTATTTGAAGAATCTGCATATGAGATATAAATGGAAATTTCCCCCGCGCGATGTTATGGTAAATGATTTAGTCGTTATTCGTCATGAACAGCTTCCACCAACTTCTTGGAAATTAGGTCGAATCGTATCGGTCCACCCGGGCGTAGATGGTCATATTCGCGTCGCGGATGTACGTACGGAGAATGGCGTTGTTAGGCGACCTATAGCTAAGTTGGTCCCATTGACCGACACTTCGGCGAGCCTTTTGTAATTCGTATATTTTCTCGCAGTAAAATACCTCGAGCTTCGCCGACGACTTGGACATTTTTGAGGATATTATGGAACAATTGGATGATGATACTGCGTGCCCTCTTGGTATGTCGGAGGTCGAACAAGCGCTGTTGGAGGAGCCGCTGGCGATACCTTCTCCTACCAGTCCGGAAGTTCAGCTATCTCCCCAGAAAATTGAGAGTCCTCCTCCAGTAGTTGTGGAAGAGCCCGTGGTGGCGCCTGCTGTTGTAGAGGCTCCTAGAGCACCTGATGTTGCTCGAACTCCTGCTCAATTGGTATGCAGGGTTTGTGGAGGTCGTCACGCATTGCGGCGGTGTCGAAAGTTTCTCTCTCTTTCGATTGAGAGGCGTATACGCATGGTGGTTCGACATCGCTATTGTTATAGGTGTTTAGCACAGACCCACCAATTGAAAGATTATCCTTGCCAGCGTAGTTGCCCCAGTTGCTCCGGGAACCACAATGTTTTGTTGCACTCTACGGCTACAGTGCCTCGAAACGAACATGGAAACTCGAGGTCTGCTCACCGGATTCGTAGTGAGGTCCATACGAATCATCCGTCCGATCTTGCTGTGGCACGGCCATATTCCGGTTTTGGCGGCGTCGGACTTCTGCCCCTGCAGAATGTCGTTACTCTGGCGCCCAGTCTCGTAGTCCGAGTGTCCCCCCATGGTGTGTCCGTTCCGGTCCGTGCAGTAATCGACAACTGCGTGCGACAAAGCCAAATCTATCGCTCTATGGTTGAGAACTTAGGGATCTCGGTTACAAATATTGGGGGGGTCCAATTTTGCCGGTTGACAAGGAATATTTTTTGGGATTTCCTTTGGCAGATCCGCAATTTTACAGAGTGGGACGGGCTGCGATCGTTTTTGGTCTTGAGGTGTATGGGCGAATCATTACTCATAGGGTGTATACGTCGCCCGGTCTTCCGGTGGCTCATTGCACAATTTTCGGTTGGGTTCTGTCCGGGTTGTGTAACTGTTACGGTAAATACGCCCCCCTTTTGGGTTCTAACGGCCCCTTTTTGGCCGTCGCTTTATTTTTGTTTCTCTTCGCGAGAGCCCCCTTTTTTGGGGTTCTACCGGGCCCCTTTTTGACCCATCGCTACATTGTCGCGAGAGCCCCCTTTTGACCTTACGTACTCATTTTAATGAGTTTTTTTTTGTAATCTAGTCTTAAGCTGAATTTGAAAAGAGGAATGAATAAATTGGATTTATGGTAAATGAACTGAAAGAAACTCACTTTGCACTGCACTTAGCCTCATTTTGTATTTTAAGTTTAGTTTTAGTTACAACATACCTTGATGTTAGGTTGGGAGCCACCGTGGTGCAATGGTTAGCATGCCCGCCTTGCATACACAAGGTCGTGGGTTCGATTCCTGCTACAGCCGAACAGCAAAACGTTTTTCAGCGGTGGATTATCCCACCTCAGTAATGCTGGTGACATTTCTGAGGGTTTCAAAGCTTCTCAAAGTGGTTTCACTGGAGTGTGGAACGCCGTTCGGACTCGGCTATAAAAAGGAGGTCCCTTGTCATTGAGCTTAACATGGAATCGGGCAGCACTCAGTGATAAGAGAGAAGTTCACCACTGTGGTATCACAATGGACTGAATAGTCTAAGTGAGCCTGCCACATAACCTAACCTAACCTTGATGTTAGGTTAGGTTAGGTTAAAGTGGCAGCCCGATTAAATTTCAGGCTCACTTAGACTATTCAGTCCATTGTGATACCACATTTAACTAAAAGTACCTATTACATATGGGCACTTCTAGTCTTAACCACTGAACCTTCTCTATTATTAACTTTTGTGGAACCAACCAGATTGCTCCAAAAACATTAACAAACTGCTTAAGTTAACGTTTTCAAGGTCAGCCAGTAATCTAAAGCTATATGCTCCTAAAATTCGCTTACGCCTTATACAAAAAGCAGGACACTCACACAAGAGGTGTTTAATTGATTCCTTTTCCTCCACGTCATGACAGCTTATACAATAGTCATTATACTTCGCACCTATAGTTTTTGCAAATTCGCCTATCAGGCAGCGACCCGTTATAGCAGATATTAGGAGTACTATCTGACGCCTTGAGAACACTAGCATATCTAGTGTGCGGTTTAAGTTGAAATGGGGCCATATTTGCTTGGTGTCGTTACAACCCTTGCAATTCTCCCATCGAACATTTGCCATCATAACAGCATTCTCACGCAGCATGAGCTTGCAGGTAGCTAGGGGCATACCAACAAATTCTAGTTCCCCTGGAATATGTAAGGTAGTCCCTAGCCTTGCCAACTCATCCGCTTCGCAGTTCCCCGGTATGTTCCTATGGCCAGGCACCCATATTAGGTGAATATTGTACTGCTCAGCCATCTCATTGAGAGATTTGCGGCAATCGATGGCCGTTTTCGAGTTGAGGAACACAGAGTCCAAGGATTTTATTGCAGGTTGACTGTCTGAGTATATATTAATGCCCACATTTTTTGGAACATTACTTCTCAGCCTATTCGCCACCTCTCTTATTGCTAATATTTCAGCCTGAAAAACACTACAGTGATTAGGTAATCTTTTCGCTATTCGAATTTCCAGATCTTTAGAATATACTCCGAACCCCACTTGTCCATTCAATTTGGAGCCATCAGTATAGAAATCTATATATCTTTTATTCCCCGGGGTCTGTGTACACCACGCCTCACTGTTGGGAATTAGAGTTTCAAACTTTTTGTCGAAAAGTGGTTTTGCCAGGGTGTAATCCACTACGTTAGGCACATCTGGCATTACTTTGAGGACCGAACTATGACCGTACATTTTTTCCGACCACAGCGATAGCTCGCGCAACCGCACAGCCGTTGTTGCAGCTGACTGTTTGGCCAAAATGTCTAAAGGCAATAGATGTAGCATGACATTAAGGGAGTCTGTTCCTGTCTTACTAAATGCGCCTGAGATACATAAGCTCGCCATACGCTGAACTTTATCTAAACAAGTCGGTTTCTGAAGTGCCGGCCACCAGACTACAACACCATATAGCATTATAGGTCTAACCACTGCCGTGTATAGCCAATGCACAATTTTTGGTCTTAGTCCCCACTTTTTCCCTATTGCCTTTTTGCACGAGTACAAAGCTACCGTGGCTTTTCTCGCCCTCTCTTCAATATTAAGCCTAAAATTCAGCTTCCTGTCCAAAATAACGCCAAGGTATTTTGCACACTCACCAAAGGGAATTTCAGTACCCCCTAAGGAAATGGGCCTAACCGTGGGAGTTTTGCGATCTTTGCAGTACATGACTATTTCTGTCTTTGCTGGATTTACACCAAGACCATTATCTTTCGCCCATTTCTCAGTCATCCGGAGAGCTCTCTGTATAATATCTCCGATTGTGGATGGGAATTTTCCCCTGACTGCTAGCGCCACATCATCTGCGTATGCCACCACTTTTATCCTTTCTTTTTCTAGAGAAACCAGAAGGTTGTTTATAGCAACATTCCAAAGAAGAGGTGATAGAACTCCTCCTTGGGGAGTGCCTCTGTTCACATACCTTTGTATGTTTGCTTGCCCTAGTGTGGCTGAAATACGTCTCTTCATTAGAAGTTCGTCTAACAGCCTAAGAATACCTGGACCAACATTCAGAGTTGTCAGTCCATTTAATATCGAGCTCGGATGGACGTTATTGAACGCCCCTTCGATGTCTAGAAATGCCACGATTGTGTATTCTTTGATAGATAGTGAGCTTTCAATAAAGCTGACTAGTTCATGTAATGCGGTCTCAGTAGGCCTGCCCTTCGAGTATGCATGCTGTCGTTTCGAGAGCAAACCTGAATCCACGGTAGTTCTAAGATACATGTCTATCATCCTCTCCAGGGTCTTAAGTAGGAATGAGGATAAGCTGATTGGTCGGAAATCCTTCGCACTCGAGTGAGAGGCTTTTCCTGCTTTAGGTATGAAGACGACGTTTGTTTCCCTCCACTTTTCTGGGATATGTGATAAGTTGATACATCCTTTATATATCACCGTCAACCAGGGGATAATTCTTCCAGCCACTGCCTGTAACTCCGCCGGAGTAATTCCATCAGGTCCGGGGGATTTGAATGGTCCAAAGCTATTTAAAGCCCATTTTATTCTAGATTCCGACACAATTTCCTCGATAGGAAATGATCGCTGAGCCCCTGTTACACCGCCGGAACATGGTTCAACCGTCTGATTTCCAGGGAAGTGTGTGTCCAAAAGTACCTCCAACGTCTCCTCACTGGACGTTGTCCAATTTCCCTCCGATGTTTTAATGAAACCTGGAGCGGTGTTAGTGGATGCTAGTACCTTCCGTAGTCTGGAAGCCTCTGACGTATTCTCAATACTGCTACAGTAATCATCCCAAGAGTTTTGTTGAGACCTTCTCAGTTCTCGTTTATATTCTCTCAGATTCATCTTGTAAGTGTCCCAATCCTCCGGAGCTCTTGTGGACTTTGCTTTGTTAAAGAGCTTCCTGCAGGATTTCCTCATATTACTTAACTCCGTAGTCCACCATGGCGGCCGATTTTTTCCCCTTGGGTTTCCTCTAGGGCATGCAGCTTTCAGTGAAATGTTGGAGGCCTTAGTAATCCGCTCCACTGCGTGTTCGATATCTTGCACAGTGCACATATTTGTCTCCGGCACTTCCGGTATCATCAAATTGAACGATTCCCTATACCTATTCCAATCAGCTTTCCTAACATTTGGCGGAAATATGGTCTTTGAAGTACGAACAGCCAATCTGAAACTGATGTAGCGATGATCTGAGAAGCTATGTTCCCTCAAAACTTGCCACTCAGATATCTTATCATTCAGTTCCGGAGAGGTCAACGTTACGTCCAAAACCTCTTGTCTGTTCCTGGTGACGAAGGTTGGTGCATCTCCCTTATTGCAAACTACCAGGTTAGTACGCAAAATAAACTCTATTAGCGACTCTCCCCTTGCATTAGTATCACTACTTCCTCAAATACTATGATGTGCATTTGCATCGCATCCCATAATGAGTTTTGTCTTTGTTTTTAGTGACTCCTCAACTAAGGTCTTAACGGCACAGGGTGGCATATCCCTATCATGTCCCATGTAGACCGAAGATACCCAATATTTGCATGTGGATATCTCTAGACTGGCTACGACAGTGTCTGCATTGCTCAATGAAGGAAGCAGAAACAAGTTTAGTTCGTTTTTAGCAATTATACATGCTCGATTTATATCGTTACCGGTATTATGCAAAAGTTTGAAACCCGCAGTGCTTAATTCGCAGATCTTGTTCTTATATATGTATGGTTCTTGAATAAGAACTATATCTCTGTCTCCTTTCATCAGGAGAACTTTTAAGGCAGCACAGGCGGCCTTACAATGGTGAAGATTTATCTGGAGGAACCGTAGAACCATCCAAATTTTCAACCACCGTCACATCAGCCGCTTCAATTGAGTCATCAAGGGCTTCCTCTTCACAGATCTCGGTGACTCTCGCGACAATCCGCGGTTCAGCTTTGGTGAGGCTTGAGCCTGTAGAAACTTCCCGCATATGATTTTCGCCATAGTCTGTAGGTTTTATGTCTCCTTCGGCTTCGCTAGGAGATTTTTTCACTGCTGACTCTACCGGAGGCTTGTCCGTTTCGGTATCCTTTGGCTGATCGCTTTTGTATACCTTCATATGGATATCATGAAAGCCATAACTTACGCGTCCTTGGGTCTGGGCTAGATGTGGCAGCGACTCTATGTTTAATATAAACACCGCATGTCGTCTTGGTCCATCCACCTCATCCAAACGACCAACCTTCCAATCGGCGGTTGGAAGATCTGGGTTACATTCTTTTAGTCTCTCTAGTATTGACTCAGGATCAGGAGGGTTTGCCGGTATCCATGCATGTGCTCTAGGTTTAGCCGGTATGTCTTTTTTATCGACTAACTCCAAAGCGGCTCCTTCCCAAACTTCACCAATTAGCATCAATGCAGCTTTAAAGCAATCCATAGACCTCTGGTCTGCAAAAGCTATTAACTTATATCGTCCTTGATACCATCCAGCATCTTGCCGTCGAGGACTTGGTCCGGGAAACTTTTTTCGCACCTCTGAGTAGACTCCAGACATCGCGTTCTCAATTTCCCCCCATTTTTGCCTTGGAATCATACCGTCCAATGCTCCTTTATTAATAATAGCCATCACAAGGCTGTCTTTTGCAACTGAGGCAAACGATCTTTGATCCCGTTTGGAGGATGGTAGCTCATCCGGTGATCGTTCCCTTTTTCCAGCTTCAAGAATTCCTTGAGCCCATTTTAAGGAATCGCTTTGCTTAGCCGACAACGTGCTTGGGTCGACTGATCCTAATTTCTTTAGGATAAACAAAGCATTTCTTCGTTCCTTGAATCTCTTTCGAGAGGGATTGCCTCCTTTTGATTAATTGGGCCTGACTCTTGGTCGCTGCCCAAATTTATAACTTCAGTCGTTACCCGTCCACTGGGCCCTGAAGTTAGCAACCCAGTGGATGACTTTGAATTTCGCTGCATGGTGGTTTATTATTTCCACCACACGTGAAATTCGTAATAAGTACTTATTACGATGAAATACTCCGCTATTAGAAAACACGTCCGTTCAGTTCGACGGTTGAATAATAATCTACCTTGATGTTGCAAGGCGGCCGGCAATGTTTAAGTTAGTATAAAGATTAATTGGGTTTAATAGAGTTCGTTAGAACTTGTATACTACTTTTTGGTACATCCCTGCCAGAGTAGAAATGTCATAATTCGAATATTAATTTATCTTGTCAAAAGCCCCGCCTTCCGCCATCTTGGTTGAGAGCATCTCTCACTTACTTGTTATCGATAAGCCAATTGGTGCAGTTGCAACTTTATCCATATCGTTGGAAATTATAGGTAATATTGTTTACCATTTTGTATTTATTTAAACCCCTTCAATAAAGCCTCCTGCTTTTATTATATATTGAAAATACTAAACTATCGTGTATTTAATTTTCTTTATATTTTCCATATTTTTCGCAGTCTGCGAACAGTCGGATTGGGCTATGACACTAATAACATTTAAGTGTCCGAAATTAAGGTAATGTGTTTTTTTTTGGTTTTCGTTAATTTCCGTGGTCCGAAAGTGTTTGTCAGTCTGCTTTTAAACCTTTATAATGCACGTTCACTTCTGGTAGTGGTATTACTGATGGTAAATTTGACAAGAACCCCGACCTTCCCGGTGAGCCCTAGCTACATTGAACGTGCCGTCTTATTTACCATTAACGAACTTCACTATGACACCTTTTGGAAAAAGGTTACCATTACAGAATGGCGCCCAACGTGGGGTCCGATGATAGAACTAGTTGATTTGACTGAGATATGTCCATCACAACGAAAAGAAAAATAGAGTATAACACCTTTCTTTATATCATCATACGGATGAACAGCGGTTTAAATAATGATTAAAGTGAATGGAATTACTACGTGAATGACGATCAATATGTATATTTACCTAGTCCTTCATGGAAACCAAAACAATGGTTTCCATGAAGAAGTTTTTCCTATTTTTTATATTAGTGGCAATAGTATGTCAGTATTCGCATTCGCATTCGCATTTGCATTTAGTTTGGAATATAATTTGGATTGGCCAACCCAGTCTTGTTATCCAACTATATATATGTATTTGCAAAGAATGAGATTATCTGACTATGGCATTTATCCCATCATATTACCTTAATTTCTTTGGTTTTGAATCTCTTATCTCTCCTTTGGGCTTCTCCTCGATATTATGATTGTATGATATGGTTGGTCCGATTTGTAAGATTTGCCTTCCAATTTGGATAATTCGCGTCCATTAGTTTCTACAAGATGTAACCACAAATTCCACCAAGTATTATTGGTTCAAACACAGTATGTCCAATCACATATCAATAATAGCTCGTTGAGAGCATATAATGTAGCTAATTATGTCGCCCAAGGTGCTACATACTACGGGTATAAATACTCCATTGCAGGCTATAGCTAATTTTAATACATCAACGATTCCGCCAGGTGAACAAGTTCAACACTCAACTGTAATTAATAATCATCCTATTTCTCAAAATAAATCTTCTTTGGCAGATGATTTGCGTGGTGAAATGTCTATGATTAGAGAGATAGTTGAACGATTTTCTCAGAAGCTAGATCAAATTCATTTAAATCAAGAATCAGGAGTTTCACAACCTAATCTTGGTATTTTTTCCCCCTGGAATGCAACCTCAAGCTGATACTCATTTTCCTGACCAATTGGGACAAACTTCACTGTCAATTTTGACAATCAGCAGTAGAATCATGAATAGTTAGAAAGTCCGTTTTGACGGTAATTCTGCGTCGTTACCGGTGGGAAAATTCATTTTTATGATACAGACATTGACAGTACACAATTTAGGTGGTGATTTTCAGTCCGTCCGGACTACAGTGGATACCATAATCCGACCATTTATCGGATTATGATATTAACGAGATGATACGGGATCGTAAACAGCAACCTGGAGAGGGATTCGACTCTTTTTATACCTCCATCCTACAGCTGACCGATCGTCTTAGATCACCCTTATCTGAGAACGACATGGTTGAGATTTTACTAAGGAATTTGAAACCCCAGCTGCGGAAGGAACTATTTTACGTCCCCATTAATTCAGTGGCTCAATTGAGAGGTTTAGTACTACGCCGGGAGAGTTTAATAAACGAACAAGATAGTAATGGACAAAAACAAATTAAGGAGCTTGATAGAGGTCTTGATAGTGAAGTTGATTCGACCGAAGTATTGGAGATAAAGAAAACGGAAAGTGTTTGTTGGAATTGTAGGCAGAGCGGTCACCGATTTGTAGATTGCTTAGAAGAAAGGAGTGTTTTCTGTTACGGCTGCGGAGTCGAGGGTGTTTACAAACCCAATTGCAGCCATTGTAACGTTACGGGAAATGGAGCACCGAGCGGTCCCCGCTCGAGAAAAACAGGGAATTAAAATCCTCTTCCACACAAATTTCTAATATTCTTAAAAATTTTAACATGGACAAGCTAATTCTCCGGTCACTTATACCGTATCATGAATAAACCCAATTGCAGCCATTGTAATGTTACGGGAAACGGAGCACCGAGCGGTCCCCGCTCGAGAAAAACAGGGAATTAAAATCCTCTTCCACACAAACTTCTAATATTCTTAAAAATTTTAACATGGCCAATCTAATTCTCC
The DNA here is from genome assembly GCF_050003625.1 of Haematobia irritans. Classification (NCBI taxonomy): domain Eukaryota; kingdom Metazoa; phylum Arthropoda; class Insecta; order Diptera; family Muscidae; genus Haematobia; species Haematobia irritans. The sequence continues at coordinate 66,143,830 of NC_134401.1, read as the reverse complement.
AGTCACCTATACCGTATCATGAACGGCTTACGAATTACATGAAAATTCGTAATAGAATTTTCAATGAAGGCATTGATAAATCGACTATTTGTTCCATATCCAGTAAACGCAGATGTTGAAATGGAATTCGTATGCGACGTTTCTGGAATGGAATAAAATACAATCGCAAATTACTTACAGGCTCAGTGAATTCATTTTCTGCCATAAAGGGCGATATAAGACCTTATATTTCATTGAATCTATTTTGGATGGATTTAATTGGATTAGTCGACACAGGAGCATCGCTAACATGCATTTCAGGAAATGCAGCGAAGAAATTCCTAGAAGAGGAAAATACTTAAAGAAAATTGGAAAAGTGGGTAACCGCAGCAGTAGGGGCCCGATATAGAATTTTGGGATATGTTGATGTTGACATGACGTTTAGAGATTTGAAGCGGAATATCAGAATCTATATCATCCCAGAATTGAAAAACGACTTACATCTTGGAATGGATTTTGTCAGAAACTTTAAACTATTGAATTTTGAAATTTGTCAGTTAAATTCGAATATTCCCTTAGAATGTGAAGACGTGACGCAGAGTGAATTAAATTCTCAAATGCAGGAGAAACTGAGAAAAGTAATATCAGTATTTCCATCTTTCGAAAGCGACGGCCTTGGCAGGACTACGGTTTTAGAACACACCATAGGAATTCAAAAAGACACAAAACCTTTGAAACAGCGTTACTTTTCTGTGTCCCCTGCAATTGAGAAAATAATTCATGAGGAAATCGTCCGCATGTTGGACCTGGACATCATCGAACCGGCACCTCTTAACTGCTCGTGGAGTAGTCCCGTGACGTTAGTTAGAAAGGAAGGAAAAGTTATATTGTGCCTTGATTCCCGTAGGGTATGTTGAATGCAGTAACTGTGCGAGATGCGTACCTACAGCCTATGATTAATAACATCTTATCTCGATTGCCAAGGTTATGTGGCAGCCCGATGTATCAGGCTCACTTAGACTATTCAGTCCATTGTGATACCACAGTGGTGAACTTCTCTCTTATTGCCGAGTGCTGCCCGATTCCATGTTAAGCTCAATGACAAGGGACCTCCTTTTTATAGCCGAGTCCGAACGGCGTTCCACATTGAAACCCTTAGAAATGTCACCAGCATTACTGAGGTGGGATAATTCACCGCTGAAAAACTTTTTGGTGTTCGGTCGTAGCAGGAATCGAACCCACGACCTTGTGTATGCAAGGCGGGCATGCTAACTATTGCACCACTGTGGCTCCCCGATCTCGATTGCCAAAGGCTCTATACATCACATCTCTCGATTTAAAAAGTGCATTCTGGCAGATTCCGTTAGTCAAAGCTTCAAGGGACATGACGGCATTTACTGTTCCGAACCGACCCCTTTATAGGTTCAAAGTAATGCCTTTTTGGTTAACGAATGCCCCGCAAACAATGAGCCGCTTGATGGACATTGTCGTTCGACCAGAACTTCGAAACAGGATCTTCGTATATTTAGATGATCTACTCGTGTTTTCAACGACATTTGAAGATCATCTAAAATTGCTTACTGAAGTTTCGTTTTTATTGCGTAGGACAGGGTTGACTGTTAATATTTCTAAATACCGTTGGTGTTTGAGTGAAGTTCGTTATCTAGGCTATGTCATCGGAAATGGGGTCATAAAGACCTCCAAAGTATCGGCTATAAAGGATTTGTGACCGCCAAGGTCAGTTCGCGAAGTTCGTCGTTTTCTTGGTTTGGCAAATTGGTATCGGCGATTTATTAATGATTTTTCGGCAATAGCGTCCCCGATTTCCGACCTGACCAAGAACACGAAGAACTTCGTGTGGACGAAGGAGGCAGACGAGGCGTTCGTTAAGCTGAAAATCTGTCTTACAACGGCACCGGTACTCATAAACCCGCATTTTGAAAGACTCTTTGTAATACAGTGTGACGCGTCGACTCTGGGCATCGGCGGAGTTTTGGCGCAGGAAGATTCTGAAGGGGTAGAGAGACCTATTGCTTTTTACTCCAGCAAACTTAACCAAGCTCAGAAAAACTACTCAATAACCGAACTCGAGTGTCTGGCTGCGGTAAAAGTGTAGAACAGTTCAGTGAGTACGTGGAGGGCCTACCATTTAAAATAGTGACCGACCATGCCAGCTTGCGTTGGCTCATGGCTCAAAGCGATTTAAATGGTAGGCTAGCTCGATGGTCTCTCAAATTGCAACGATTTGAATTTACCGTCGAACATCGAAAAGGGAGACTCAATACAGTACCCGATGTTTTACCTCGTTTTTCTATGGAGTCGATTACGGCTGATATGGTTGAGCCTGAGATGCCTTCAATTCTGACGAATATGTGCGACTGCGAAAGGGTATCCAGGACAATCATTGTCTCCCTGGTCTTCAGGTTATAAATAATTTTGTTTACAAACGGACTGAGTTTTCCAGTATTGATAATTGCTCTGAATCGTTCCTCCAGATTAACTCAAGAGGTCATTCGACGAGCACATTGTCTTCTAAATGCATCGCAGGGGGGAATTGGCAAAACGTTGGAAAAAAAATCCGACGAAATTTCTTTTGGCCGAAAATGTCACTGGAAGTACGCGATTTTATTTCTCGATGCGATATATGCAAACAATCAAAAAGCCCAATGTAACCTTGAGACCATTGATGGGAGGGCAAATAAAATCCGAAAGACCCTTTCAAAGGATCTATTTGGATTTTTTAGGGCCCTACCCAAGGTCTAGAAATGGATTTGGATTCCCATTTTTGAAATGTGTAAGGACATTTTCGACATCGGAGATATACGATTTTTTGGAGACTCAAATATTTCACCTTTATGGAGTTCCAGAATATGTAGTCACGGATAACGGCTCTCAATTTAGGTCCACGTCCTTTGATGGCCTTATGAAAAAGTATGGGATAAAACACATATGCACGGCAGTCTATAGCCCACAATCGAACTCTTCGGAGAGACTCAATCGGTCCATACTTACCGGCATAAAGTCTTATTTGAGAAAGGATCAGAGATATTGGGATTCCAACCTTAGTAATATAGCGGTTGCCTTAAGATCTATGACGCATTCAAGTATTGGTTGTTCACCTTTTTACGGCCTTTTCGGAAATCAGATGATAACCCACGCTGATTCATACAGGTTGTTGAGAGAATTGGGGAACTTAGAGATCGGGGAAAGTATTAACAATGATGATCGACTACAGATAATAAGGGATAAGATTAAGCTAAGTGTAAGTCAGGCATATGAGAATTATAGCAAGAATTATAATCTTAGAGCTCGAAATATCACTTATAATGTTGGAGGTGAGATATACCGCCGTAATTTTTCCTTGAGAAATAAATCGGATAAATTCAACTCAAAGTTAGCTTCAAAGTGTCTTAAGTTCCGCGTAGCAGAGAAGATGGGTAATTGTTACTACAGGATTACCGATTTGATGGGAAAACCTTTAGGAACTTACCATGGTTAGGTTGTTAGGTTATGTGGCAGCCCGATGTATCAGGCTCACTTAGACTATTCAGTCCATTGCGATACCACATTGGTGAACTTCTCTCTTATCACTGAGTGCTGTCCGATTCCATGTTAAGCTGAATGACAAGGGACCTCCTTTTTATAGCCAAGTCCAAACGGCGTTCCACATTGCAGTGAAACCACTTAGAGAAGTTTTGAAACCCTCAGAAATGTCACCAGCATTACTGAGGTGGGATAATACACCGCTGAAAAACTTTTTGGTGTTCGGTCGAAGCAGGAATCGAACCCACGACCTTGTGTATGCAAGGCGGGCATGCTAACCATTGCACCACGGTGAAAAGGACCTTAAACCGGCCTAATATAATGATAGATACGTTTTCCAGATTTTTTCCTTTTTTTGCCATGCCTCTAATTGGGACATGTTATAAAATAAGAGAAAAACATCTGAGTTGTAACGATATCTGACCCACCTAAATGTACAATGTTGATAATTTCTAAAGAGAGAGTTTCTATTACCTTGGCACTGTCTTCTTTATATTCATTCATGCTTTGGTTCAAAAATCTCATTCATTCATGTAATATTCCATTCATGTGTTTCTTTTCCCTTCACTCCGCAAGAACATCATCGATTGCAATGAATAATCTTAGACTTAGATATGCATGCAAATTAATGATAAACGGTTCTTTATTGATCTCTCTGAGTTTCATTCATAATTTTTAAAGTAGAAACAGTGATTTCGTTTTTTCTTCCCTTTGATAACACAGGGGAACAAAATTGAACTTTTTTCGTATCGATTTGAAATTTGTACCAAATTATTAGTAATTAGGGGTCGCTGAATCCAAATCTTTTCTTGGTTTTTTTTTATCAGCTCGATTTTTGGAGATACATATACTGTTATGTTCAAAATTAAGGCACTTCCGCCACATATATTGGAATAACTTGAAAACGGTTCAACTTATTAAATTAAAAAATTAGGAAAATCCCTTACAATATTCTCTTTAAGCTGTCTTTACATTGTTTCTCAATTTTCCAAGTAGTTTTAGAGATATCGTTCAAGTTTTGCAATAAAAAAATTGAATTTTTTGACAAAAAAAATTTTTTTTTGATCTTTAAAAAATCCTAAAAAATCAAAATGGTACAAAAATCACAGTTTTATTCCAGAAACGGTTAGTAAAAAATTTTTCAAATAAATATTTCCAAGTAGAATCGGTGCACAACTTTTGATTTTATTCACGATTTACTGAATTAATATAAATCGCGATTTCCATACATAAATAACATTTTCTAATGGGTAAGTGTTTGTATGTAATAAGTTTATTTTTGTTACGGTTCTGTGGATTAAGAATGGAATATCGTTTTTAAGGTTATTTGGGACGCTGAATCCAAATCTGCAATTGGCTCGACTTTTCGAGATATACCGTTATGTTCAAAATTAAGGCACTTCCGCTACATATAACATATTGCAAACAAAGTTAGTTAAATATATTTCGAATAAAATTAGTTTTATTTCATTATAATCGGTCCACAACTATTGATTTTGTTCATTTCTATCACTATACTTTTTAATTTAACACAAAAAGAGAAATTTTAAGAAAAATAAAAACTTTTAATACACAAATATTACAATATAATTACAACTCATCGAAAAATTTTCTTTTATAAGATTTTCTTAAATAATCTTGTTTAGAGGGATTATTTTTAATGCTCCAGCAATAGTCCGCCATCATATGCTGATTCCAGTGACCCTGGTAGCGCTCCTCCATAGTGCGGATATCTTGATGGAACCGTTCACCTTGTTCTTCACTGAAGTCTCCAAGATCTTCAGGGAAACAATCCAAGTCACAAACTCATTCCAAGCATTTCTTTCAATATCTGTCATTGAAGTACCGAAATTTTCATCATTGATTAATATTCTTTTTCTTTTTATGACCACTTAGTTTTAATAGATTTTTGTTTATTTTAATGGGCTGTTTTGGTCAATATATATAAATGCAAATAAAACAAGTTTATTTCATCTTTTTTTTTGTATTTGAAATATCTGTAGAGGAAAATTCTATTTAGATTTCTGTAATTGTGGATTTTAGTTCTTACTTACAATTGTTTTACATTTGTTTCATATATAAATTATTAAAACTGGACATCACAAACAATAATAATAACTAAATAAATAAATAAAATGTAAATATTGCAGCAAAACTTTAAATCTATATCACAGAACTATGTATGTTTACTCTTTAAATTATTGCAATGGAATACTGTAAGTCGGTGTTATCTTTGTCTTCCTTAGTGTTCATTGACGTCTCTATTCTCTGTTGAATGCGTAGGCTCTCCAGTGTATAACGTTTGTTCTCATTTCTCTCTCTGTCGAGAATTTTAACAGCTTTGAAGTCTATGATATGGCCACTCTCTTTTATGTTGATTAATCATAGCATAGACTTCAAAGCTGTTAAAATTCTCGACAGAGAGAGAAATGAGAACAAACGTTATACACTGGAGAGCCTACGCAATCAACAGAGAATAGAGACGTCAATGAACACTAAGGAAGACAAAGATAACACCGACTTACAGTATTCCATTGCAATAATTTAAAGAGTAAACATACATAGTTCTGTGATATAGATTTAAAGTTTTGCTGCAATATTTACATTTTATTTATTTATTTAGTTATTATTATTGTTTGTGATGTCCAGTTTTAATAATTTATAAATGAAACAAATGTAAAACAATTGTAAGTAAGAACTAAAATCCACAATTACTGAAATCTAAATAAAATTTTCCTCTACAGATATTTCAAATAAAAAAATTCTCTGGAAAAGGTCGGAAAAAAGCCGACGAAACGTCGAGAAAAAAGATGAAATAAACTTGTTTTATTTGCATTTATATATATTGACCAAAACAGCCCATTAAAATAAAAAAAATCTATTAAAACTAAGTGGTCATAAAAAGAAAAAGAATATTAATCAATGATGAAAATTTCGGTACTTCAATGACAGATATTGAAAGAAATGCTTGGAATGAGTTTGTGACTTGGATTGTTTCCCTGAAGATCTTGGAGACTTAAGTGAAGAACAAGGTGAACGGTTCCATCACGATATACGCACTATGGAGGAGCGGTACCAGGGTCACTGGAATCAGCATATGATGGCGGACTATTGCTGGAGCATTAAAAATAATCCCTCTAAACAAGATTATATAAGAAAATCTTATAAAAGAAAATTTTTCGATGAGTTGTAAATACAGTGTAATGTTTGTGTATTAAAAGTTTTTATTTTTCTTAAAATTTCTCTTTTTGTGTTAAATTAAAAAGTATAGTTGATAGAAATGAACAAAATCAATAGTTGTGGACCGATTATAATGAAATAAAACTAATTTTATTCGAAATATATTTAACTAACTTTTTTTGCAATATGTTATATGTAGCGGAAGTGCCTTAATTTTGAACATAACGGTATATCTCGAAAAGTCGATAGAAAAAAACCAATTGCAGATTTGGATTCAGCGTCTCAAATAACCTTAAAAACGATATTCCGTTCTTAATCCACAGAACCGTAACAAAAATAAACTTATTACATACAAACACTTACCCATTAGAAAATGTTATTTATGTATGGAAATCGCGATTTATATCAATTCAGTAAATCGTGAATAAAATTGTGCACCGATTGTAATGAAATAAGGCTCATTTTATTGGAAATATATTTAACTAACTGTTTCTGGAATAAAACTGTGATTTTTGTACCATTTTAATTTTTTAGGATTTTTTAAAGATCAAAAAAAATTTTTTTTGTCAAAAAATTCATTTTTTTTTGCAAAACTTGAATTATATCTCTAAAACTACTTGGAAAATTGAAAAACAATGTAAAGACAGCTTGAAGAGAATATTGTAAGGGATTTTCTTAAATTTTTTAATTTAATAAGTTGAACCGTTTGCAAGCTATTCCAATATATGTGGCGGAAGTGCCTTAATTTTGAACATAACGGTAAATCTCGAAAAATAGGAAAAAACCGAGAGCAGATGTGGATTCATCGTCCCAAATAACCTTAAAAATGATATTCAGTTCTTAATCAACAAAATCACTGTTCCCCTGTGTAATTCATTCATTGAGTAATCGAGCCCAAGTTAAGAAGCCAGTGATATTAGTTGAGTGCCAATAGTTATAAAATAAGAATCAATTAACCAGGCACTTTAAATTGAAATTAATAAGACTCCTGGGCCTTACTTATTATTCGTGCCAATATGTACTTTGTTTCAATTTATCACAAAGAAAAAAGAAGATAATTGTTTTATAATTAAATTGATTGGTGCCTGAACAAAAAACTTTATTTTACATTGATCACGTGGTGGAAAGTCGGGAGGTGAAATTAAGATTTTATATTCGATATACTGGTTTTTATATGAATTTATTTATTACCCAGATTTTGATGTTCGATACCATCTGAAATTTCGCTACAGGAGGGGGTGATCAAAATCTGCTCCATACTTTATAACGCTGGTAATCAAAATTGTACACGGTACAAATGTACACCCATTGCCATAAAAGGGCTTCTTGGCGGAATTTGTGATATGGGTCATTGTATAGCTAACAGAAATTCGATGGAAATTACTAAAATCACGTGTGTGTTCGATTGTAAAGTTATGGTGGAATCAAATTATTAATTTTATTATTCCAATTAAAATTTAATTGAATGATTAAAATCTTTTTTTAACCTAGCTGTTATTGAGATTTTTTTGATTATTTTTATTAATGTTTAATATTTTTCTTACAAAGAAAATATTGTTCTTGCTATTGAAATTGTTAATTATGCTTATTCACCTTGTGTTAATTCTACCGTTATAATTATAATTTTGAAGTTGTTGTTATTTCTTGAAATTATTAATTATTTTCGAGTTAAATTTGGATCGGTCCTGTGATATTTAATTGTTTTGTTGTATATTTATAGCCTTCAAATTGTTTTCAATTAAATCTTAATCTAATAGGTATTAGGCTTTGTATTTTTTTATATGTAAAAGTATAGTGAATAGATCTGTAAAATTATTTCCATATTTTTTGTTAACCAAGTTAATAGGATTTATAAAATGTTTGCCATCAATCACAACATGCAGATTGAATGGGTAAGTGGTCACCTATACAGTTTCCTAATTGTTATAAATTTACCTAATAACTTGGTTGCTTGATAACTTTTTTCCTTTTATATATTATTCATTTACTTATAAAAATTTAAGGAATCTAATTTTTGAATAAATTTTTGTTGTTGTTATCATAATGAATTGAATTAACTTTTAAATCCAAGGAGAGCCACAGAGGAGGGATTTTTAGAATGGGGTTCCAATAAAAACATAATTTAGGATTTTGGAACATTGGTCGGAGTGGGCTATGACACTAATAACATTTTAGTGTCCGAAATTAAGGTAATGTGTTTTGTTTTTTTGTTTTTGATAATTTCCGTGGTCCGAAATTGTTTGTCAGTCTGCTTTTAAACCTTTATAATGCACGTTCACTTCTGGTAGTGGAATTACTGATGGTAAATTTAACAAGAACCCCGACCTTCCCGGCGAACCCTAGCTACATTGAACGTGTTGTCTTATTTACCATTAACGAACTTCACTATGACACCTTTTGGAAAAAGGTTACCATTACAAAGTTATATTTAAATTGCTTTAGCAGCAGGCATTCCACTAAACAATGCACGGTTTTAGGCCGCTGCCAAAAATGTGGGAGAAAGCACCATACGCTCGTTCACCTTGAACAATCCCCCACACAACCCTCTAATTCTTCAATTAAATCAATCAAAGAAGATCACATGGAACACACCATAACACCAGAATCAGCAACAACTTCCAACCAATCCACGGCGACTTCGCTTATCAATACCCCGTCCGTTATAGCTGTAAGTTTGGCCTTAAACTCAGAATCTCGAAGACCCTATATTCTACTGAGAACTGCATTGGTCAAGATTAAGGCGAATGGTCTTGAAACCGAATGCGAAGCAATACTCGACTCGGGATCGCAAGTCAACCTAATTACGGAAAGATTAGTAGCACGACTCGGACTACCAACTAGGTCTATAACTATGTCAATCAGTGGTATAGGAAGAAATCAGACCAAGGTTCAACACAGAGTGAACATTATGCTCCAGTCGAGATCCAAAAATTTCTCAACGCGCTTGGAGGCATTCGTACTACTAAAAATAATTACTCCCCAATCTGCTCAATTTATTCGCATTGATAAATGGCTAATTCCCAACAATGTAACGCTGGCAGACCCCACCTTCAACCGTCCGGCCAAAATCGACATCCTATTAGGCGCAGAATATTATCATCAGTTACTCGCTATCGGACAAATCCAACTAGGAGACAACCTTCCAATCTTGCAAAACACAATACTTGGGTGGATAGCATCAAGGAAGATATCTGATCAACATTTGCAAACATCAATATGTGGGGTACTAACTGAAGAAGACAGCATGAACCAGACAATCGAACGATTCTGGAAACTGGAAGAAGTCAATAATACACAGAAACAATTATCGATATATGGCTCACAGTTCGAAGCTCACTTTAATCAGCATACTGGTGACAAAGAAGGAAGATTCATCGTAAGGCTCCCATTTTGTGCCGAACCAAGCTCTTTAGGAGAGTCACACAGTATCGTTTTCAACTGTTTCCTGTCATTGGAACGGCGATTATCCAAAGACATTACCTTAAAACAACAATATACACAGTTTATGGAAGAATATGAAGCACTAGGCCACATGACTAAAGTCAACATAGACTATGTGACAGGAGCAAAATATTTTATTCCCCACCACTGCGTTCTACGACCCGAAAGCAGTACCACTAAACTTCGAAAGCAGTACCACTAAACATCATCTGGAAAGTCACTAAACGATGTTTTGTATACTGGCCCAACATTACAGAATGATCTGTTTGCTATTTTGCTACGCTTCAGGTTGCCAAGTTTTGTGTTTACCACAGACATAGAAAAAATGTTTCGTCAAATACTGATCCATCCTAAAGACAGACCATATCAAATTATCCTGTGTCGAAACAATACCACCGAACCTATAAACTACTTCACATTAAATACCGTTACATATGGAACCAGACCAGCCCCACATCTGGCAATCAGATATCTGAAAGAAATAAGCCGGGAAAACAAGAGGCATTTTCCTTTAGCAGCTAGTTTTTTTTGGAAAAGAACTTCTATGTGGATGATGGCTTGGGCGGAGCAGACAGCTTAAATAAAGCCTTGGAAATCCAGCGCCAATTGCAACAAGTCATGGCGTGATACGGATTTAATTTACGAAAGTGGAGTGCCAATTATATTCACCTGCTTCATAACATTCCGGAGTGTGACCAAGAAGTTAGTCTTGACTCCACCACAGAGGAAACCAATTATACCAAAACTTTAGGATTGGCCTGGTTACCCATAGCTGACCAACTTAAAGTAAAGGTCAACCTAGCGCCAATCAAGTCAGTGCCCAAAAGGACGGTCACTTCAGATCTTGCACATATTTTCGACCCCCTCGGTTTGCTATCTCCTGTAGTCGTCAGGGCGAAAATATTTCCAAGAACTGTGGAATATAAATCTCTCATGGGGTGAATCTGAACCTTCAGTATTCGACTTTCAATGGCGGAACTTTAGAGATAACCTCAAGTCACTTGAAACCTTTCCCGTTCATCGACATGTCTATAAAGGACATATTTCTCAAAACACTCAACTTCACATCTTCAGCGACGCATCAAAAAAGGCATACGGGGCGGCAGTATACAATAGAACAATCTAAACAAATAAGATTATACTTGTAAACCTCCTTTGTGCGAAATCCCGAGTAGCACCCCTTAAACAACAAACTCTTCCAAGGCTAGAATTGTGTGCTGCACAGCTGGGAACTAACTTGACGGTTAAAGTTAATAGCAGATATCAGGAGTGATATCTGACGTCTCGAGAACATTAGCATATCTAGTGTGCGGTTTAAGTTGAAATGGGGCCATATTTGCTTGGTGTCGTTACAACCCTTGCAATTCTCCCATCGAACATTTGCCATCATAACAGCCTTCTCACGCAGCATGAGCTTGCAGGTAGCTAGGGGCATACCAACAAATTCTAGTTCCCCTGGAATATGTAAGGTAGTCCCTAGCCTTGCCAACTCATCCGCTTCGCAGTTCCCCGGTATGTTCCTATGGCCAGGCACCCATATTAGGTGAATGTTGTACTGCTCAGCCATCTCATTGAGAGATTTGCGGCAATCGATGGCCGTTTTCGAGTTGAGGAACACAGAGTCCAAGGATTTTATTGCAGGTTGACTGTCTGAGTATATATTAATGCCCACATTTTTTGGAAGATTACTTCTCAGCCAATTCGCCACCTCTCTTATTGCTAATATTTCAGCCTGAAAAACACTACAGTGATTAGGTAATCTTTTCGCTATTCGAAGTTCCAGATCATTAGAATATACTCCGAACCCCACTTGTCCATCCAATTTGGAGCCATCAGTGTAGAAATCTATATATTCTTTATTCCCCGGGGTCTGTGTGCACCACGCCTCACTGTTGGGGATTAGAGTCTCAAACTTTTTGTCGGAAAGTGCACTCGCCAAAGTGTAATCCACTACGTTAGGCACATCTGGCATTATTTTGAGGACAGAACTGTGACCGTAACCTTTTTCCGACCACAGCGATAGTTCGCGCAACCGCACAGCCGTTGTTGCAACTGACTGTTTGGCCAAAATGTCTAAAGGCAATAGATGTAGCATGACATTAAGGGAATTTGTTCCTGTCTTGCTGAATGCGCCTGAAATACACAAACACGCCATACGCTAAACTTTATCTAAACCAGTCGGTTTCTGAAGTGCCGGCCACCAGACTACAACACCATATAGCATTATAGGTCTAACCACTGCCGTGTATAGCCAATGCACAATTTTTGGTTTTAGTCCCCACTTTTTTCCTTTCGCCTTTTTGCACGAGTACAAAGCTACAGTTGCCTTCCTCGCCCTTTCTTCAATATTAAGCTTAAAGTTCAGCTTCCTGTCCAAAATAACGCCAAGGTATTTTGCACAATCACCAAAGGGAATTTCAATACCCCCTAAGGAAATAGGCCTAACCGTGGGAGTTTTGCGATCTTTGCAGTACATGACTAATTCTGTCTTTGCAGGATTTACCCCAAGACCATTGTCTTTCGCCCATTGTTCAGTCATCCGGAGGGCCCTCTGAATAATATCTCTGATTGTGGATGGGAATTTTCCCCTGACTGCCAGAGCTACATCATCTGCGTATGCCACCACTTTTATCCTTTCTTTTTCTAGAGTAACCAGAAGGCTATTTATAGCAACATTCCAAAGAAGAGGTGATAGAACTCCTCCTTGGGGAGTGCCTCTGTTCACATACTTTTGTATGTTTGCTTGTCCTAGTGTGGCTGAAATACGTCTCTTCATTAGCAGTTCGTCTAACAGCCTGAGTATACATGAATCAACATTCAGAGTTGTCAGTCCATTTAATATCGAGCTCGGATGGACATTATTGAACGCCCCTTCGATGTCTAGAAACGCCACGATTGTGTATTCTTTGACAGATAGTGAGCTTTCAATAAAGCTGACTAGTTCATGCAGTGCGGTCTCAGTAGACCTGCCCTTCGAGTATGCATGCTGTCGTTTCGAGAACAAACTTGAATCGATGCTAGTTCTAAGATAAATATCTATCATCCTCTCCAGAGTCTTAAGTAGGAATGAGGATAAGCTGATTTATCGGAAATCCTTCGCCCTCGAGTGAGAGGCTTTTCCCGCTTTAGGTATGAAAACGACTTTTGTTTCCCTCCACTTTCCTGGGATATGTGATAAGTTGATACATCCTTTATATATCACCGACAACCAGGGGATAATTTTGTCAGTTACAGCTTGTAACTCCGCCGGAGTAATTCCATCAGGTCCAGGGGATTTGAATGGTCCAAAGCTATTTAGCGCCCATCTTATTCTAGTTTCCGATACAATTTCCTCGACAGGAAACGACCGCTGAGCCACTGTGGCACCGCCAGTACATGGTTCAACCGTCTGATTTCCAGGAAAATGTGTGTCCAATAGTACCTCCAGCGTCTGCTCACTGGACGTTGTCCAATTGCCCTCCGATGTTTTAATGAAACCTGGAGCGGAGTTGGTGGATGCTAGAACCTTCCGTAGTCTGGAAGCCTCGGAGGTATTCTCAATACTGCTGCAGTAAGCATTCCAAGAGTTATGCTGAGCCTTTCTCAGTTCTCGCTTGTATCCTCTCAGATTCTTCTTGTAAGCGTCCCAGTCCTCAGGGACTCTGGTGGACTTTGCCTTGTTAAAGAGCTTCCTGCAAGATTTCCTCATATTACTTAATTCCGTAGACCACCATGGTGGTCGATGTTTCCCCCTTGGCTTTCCTCTAGGGCATGCAGCTTTCAGTGAGATGTTGAAGGCCTTAGTAATCCGCTCCACTGCGTGTTCGATATCTTGCACATTTCTCATATTTGACTCTGTTATTTCCGGTATCATCATATTGAACGATTCCCTATACCTATTCCAGTCAGCTTTCCTAACATTTGGCGGAAATATGATCTTGGTGATATGAACATCAAATTTGAAACTGATGTAGCGATGATCTGAGAAGCTCTGTTCACTTAAAACCTGCCACTCAGATATCATTTCATTCAGTTCTTGCGAGGCCAAGGTGATGTCCAAAACCTCTTGCCTGTTTTTAGTGACAAAGGTTGGGACATCTCCCTTGTTGCAAACTACCAGATTAGTACGCAAAATAAACTCTATTAGCGACTCTCCCCTTGCATTAGTATCACTACTTCCCCATATACTATGATGTGCATTCGCATCGCATCCAATAATGAGTTTCGTCTTTGTTTTCAGTGACTCTTCCACTAAGGTCTTAACGGCATATGGAGGCATCTCCCTGTCATGTCCCATGTAGACCGAAGATACCCAATATTTGCATTTGGCTATTTCTAAACTTGCAACGACAGTGTCTGTATTGCACATTGAAGGAAGCAGAAACAAGTTGAGCTCGTTTTTAGCAATTATACAGGCTCGATTTACATCATTACCAGTATACTGCAATAGTTTGAACCCCGGAGTACTTAATTCACATATTTTGTTTTTATAAACATATGGTTCTTGAAAAAGAACTATATCTATGTCCCCTTTCATCAGGAGAACTTTTAAGGCAGCACATGCAGGCTTACAATGATGAAGATTTATCTGGAGGATCCGTAGGACCATCGAGATTTTCAACAACCGTCATATCAGCCGCTTCAATCGAGTCATCAACAATGTAATCTTCAGAGATATCGGTGACTCTCGCAATAACCATAGGTTCAACTTTGGTGAGTTCTGAGGCAGTAGAAGCCTCCTCACGCACACGGTATCTATCCATGTCTTCAAATGTCTTGGTATCCCCCTCGACTTCGCAAGAGGATCCGCTTACTTCTGATTCAGACAGAGGCTTGTCCATTTCTGAATCCTTTAGCTGATCGTTTTTATGCACCTTCATTTGGATATAATGAAAGCCATAACATACAAGGCCCTGGGACTTTGCTAGATGTGGCAAAGACTGAGTGTTCAATATAAACACTGCATGCCGTCTTGGCCCATCCACTTCATCCAAACGGCCAACCTTCCTATCAGCTGTTGGAAGATCTGGATTGCATTGTTTCAGTCTATTTAAAATAGATTCAGGGTCAGGAGGGTTTGCAGGTATCCACGCATGTGCTCTTGGTCTAGCCGGTATGTCTTTCTTCTCGACTAACTCTAGAGCAGCTCCTTCCCAAACTTCACCAATTAGTATCAGAGCAGCTTTAAAACATTCTATAGACCTCTGGTCCTCAAATGCGACTAGTTTAAATCGTCCTTGATACCAACCAGCCTCTTGGTGTCGAGGATCTGGGCCGGGAAACTTTTCCAGCACCTGTGAGTAGACGCCAGACAAAGCATTCTCAATTTCCCCCCAATTTTTGCTTTGGAACCATACCGTCCAACGCTCCTTTATTTATGATAGCCATCACAAGGCTGTCTTTAGCAACTGAGGCAAACGATCGTTGATCCCTTTTGGAGGATGGCAGCTCATCCGGTGATCGTTCCCTTTTTCCAGCCTCAAGAATTCCTTGAGTCACTGAAGACAAAGACGAAACTCATTATGGGATGCGATGCGAATGCGCATCATAGTATATGGGAAAGTAGTGATACTAATGCAAGGGGAGAGTCGCTAATAGAGTTTATTTTGCGTACTAATCTGGTAGTTTGAAACAAGGGAGATGTCCCAACCTTTGTCACTAGAAACAGGCAAGAGGTTTTGGAGGTAACGTTTATGCCTCGCAAGAACTGAATGAAATGATATCTGAGTGGCAGGTTTTAAGTGAACACAACTTCTCAGATCACAGCTACATCAGTTTCAAATATGATGTTCATACCACCAAGACCATATTTCCGCCAAATGTTAGGAAAGCTGACTGGAATAGGTATAGGGAATCGTTCAATATGATGATAACTGAAATAACAGAGACAAATATGAGCACTGCGTGTTCGATAACTAGCACAGTAGAGTATTACTAAGGCCTTCAACATTTCATTGAAAGCTGCATGCACTAGAGGGAAGCCAAGGGAGAAAAATCGACCACCATGGTGGTCTGCGGAATATGAGGTGGTCTGATGATATGAGGAAATCCTGCAGGAAGCTCTTTAACAAGGCAATGTCCACTAGAGCCCCTGAGGATTGGGACGCTTACAGAAGAATCTGAGAGGATACAAGCGAGAACTAAGAAAGGCTCAGCATAACTCTCGGAATGATTACTGCAGCAGCATTGAGAATACGTCCGAGGCTTCCAGACTACGGAAGGTGCTAGCATCCACGAGCTCCGCTCCAGGTTTCATTAAAACATCGGAGGGCAATTGGACAACGTCCAGTGAGGAGACGATGGAGGTACTATTGGACACACATTTTCCCTGAAATCAGACGGTTGAACCATGTACTGGCGGTGCCACAATGGTTCAGCGGTCGTTTCCTATCGAGGAAATTGTATCGGAATCTAGAATAAAATGGGCGTTAAATAGCTTTGGATCATTCAAATCCCCCGGACCTGATGGAATTACTCCGGCGGAGTTACAAGCGGTGGCTGACAGAATTATCCCCTGGTTGTCGGCGATATATATAGGATGTATCAACTTAGCATATATTTCACGAAAGTGGAGAGAATCAAAAGTCGTTTTCATACCTAAAGCGGGAAAAGCCTCTCACTCGAATGCGAAGGATTTCCGACCAATCAGCTTATCATCATTCCTACTTAAGACTCTGGAGAGGATGATAGCTATTTATTTTATAACTAGCGTCGATTCAAGTTTGCTCTCGAAAGGACAACATGCATACTCGAAGGGCAGGTCAACTGAGACCGCATTACATGAACTAGTCAGCTTTATTGAAAGCTCACTGTCTGTCAAAGAATACACAATCGTGGAATTTCTAGACATCGAAGGGGCGTTCAATAACGTCCATCCGAGCTCGATATTAAATGGACTGACAACTCTGAATGTTGATCCAGGTATACTTAGGCTGTTAGACGAACTTCTAAGGAAGAGACGCATTTCAGCCACACTAGGACAAGCAAACATACAAAGGTATGTGAACAGAGGCACTCCTCAAGGAGGAGTTCTATCACCTCTTCTTTGGAATGTTGCTATAAACGACTTTCTGGTTTCCCTAGAAAAAGAAAGGATACAAGTGGTGGCATACGCAGATGATGTGGCGCTAGTCAGGGGAAAATTCGCATCAACAGTTAGAGATATTATACAGAGAGCCCTCCGGATGACTGAGAAATGGGCGAAAGATAATGGTCTTGTGGTAAATCCTTAGGGGTATTGAAATTCCCTTTGGTGAGTGTGCAAAATATCTTGGTGTTATTTTGGACAGGAAGCTGAACTTTAAGATTAATATTGAAGAAAGGGCGAGGAAAGCAACGGTAGCTTTATACTCGTGCAAAAAGGCAATAGGGAAAAAGTGGGGACTAAAACCAAAAATTGTACATTGGCTATACACGGCAGTGGTCAGACCTATAATGCTATATGGTGTTGCAGTCTGGTGGCCGGCACTTCACCAGCCCACAAATTTAGACAAAGTTCAGGGTATGGCGTGCTTTTGTATCTCAGGTGCATTCAGCAAGACAGGAACAAACTCCCTTAATGTCATATTGCATATATTGCCTTTAGACATTTTGGCCAAACAGTCAGCTGCAACAACGGCTGTGCGGTTGCGCGAGCTATCGCCGTGGTCGGAAAAAAGTTACGGTCACAGTTCGGTCCTCAAAATAATGCCAGATGTGCCTAACGTAGTGGATTACACTTTGGCGAGTCCACTTTTCGACAAAAAGTTTGAGACTCTAATTCCCAACAGTGAGGCATGGTGTACACGGACCCCGGGGAATAAAAGATATATAGATTTCTACACTGATGGCTCCAAATTGGATGGCCAAGTGGGTTTCGGAGTATATTCTAAAGATCTGGAACTTCGAATAGCGAAAAGATTACCTGATCACTGTAGTGTTTTTCAGGCTGAAATATTAGCAGTAAGAGAAGTGGTGAATTGGCTGAGAAGTAATGCTCCAAGCAATATTGGCATTAATATATACTCAGACAGTCAACCTGCAATAAAATCCTTGGACTCTCGAAAACGACCATCGACTGCCGCAAATCTCTCAATGAGATGGCTGAGCAGCACAATATTCACCTAATATGGGTGCCTGGCCACAGGAACATACCGGGGAACTGCGAAGCAGATGAGCTAGCAAGGCTAGGAACTACCTTACATATTCCAGGGGAACTAGAATCTGTTGGTATGCCTCTGGCTACCTGCAAGCTCTTACTGCGTGAGAAGGCTGTCATGATGGCAAATGTTCGATGGGAGAATTGTAAGGGTTGTAACGACACCAAGCAAATATGGCCCCATTTAAATTTAAGCCGCACACTAGATATGCTAGTATTCTCGAGACGCCAGATCTGCTATAACGCCAGACGCCTGATATCTGCTATAACGGGTCGCTGCCTGATAGGCGATTTTGCAAAAACTATTGGTGCGAAGTATAATGACTATTGTATGAGCTGTCATGATGCGGAGGAAAAGGAATCAATAAAACACATCTTTCATTTTCATTTCATTTATTTATTTTGGGTTCCTAATACACAAGATATATATCTTATAATGAGTATTAGAATTAATAATGTTATAATAAATATAATAAGTAGATATTTTAAGATATTTTAAGAAGTATAACAATAATAATTATGAATAGGACTTATTACATATAATATGGTTATGAATTAGATATTAATATTTTTTTTTTTTTTGTTATTTAATCGCCCTGAATTAGATATTTTGTTAGCTTCGTCTTGAACTGCACTGTGTTGTATATACGTTGAAGTTGATTGGGTAACTGATTCCAGAGACGAGTCGCATATATATAAAACTGCCGCTCAGATAACTGACTTCTATGTCGAGTCTGTATCAAATTGTTACGGCGACCGGACATATCCCCCAACGGACATTTCGCCCAAAATGATTTTTGGGCGTTATGACCTCCATTGGGGCGGTCACATCGCCCAATTTTAGTTTGGGCTTTATGTCATCCCTCATCGCGGTCATAAGCCCCATAAAAAATGTGGGTGTTATGACCGTTTGAATATAATTGAATATAAACAATAATTTAAAATAACAAAATATATATATTTTCTTAAATCATTCAAAAGCTATATATGATTACTTCATCTATCCATAATTTTTTTTAAATAGTTAATAGATAGATATGCCTCTTATTGACAAATATAGAATCCTGCTTTTATTGTGTATGCTGGAAGAAGATGTAAAACTAGCATACCTTCATCGTTTGTTTTAATTGTTTTTGACTGGAACATAATTATTGACTATTTTTCTTCTCAGCGTACGATTGAAATGGAAAAGCGGCTAAAGTGGCACTACGAAGACCTATTTCGCTCGTGAAATACATCGGTTTAAGCTCCAAGACATTTGAATATATATATTGAAACATGAAAATTCGGAAATTGATAATTTTTTTCTTTTGAACAAACCAGACAAATGCTGAATTGAAAATTATGTATTTTAAACTGAAAATTGGAACAAGATGAGATGATCGATTTGCTGCTAATGGGTACGTGAAAAAAATCGCGCGCGCGATTTATTTCAAGTACCCATCAGCAGCACATCGGTCATCTCATCTCTTTCCAATTTTAATGTTTAGAACAAGATAATAAACTGAAAGTTGCTAGTATTTGAGGACGACGAGAATTCGCGCACGCGAATCCGTTGTTAAATTCATCACATTCAGTTTGTCCTCAAGTTCTTGCATCTTTCGTTTTATTAACTTGATTTAAAAAATTAACACAGTTATACTGACATGTCGTTTGTAACCTTCGTAAATATTAGTAATTTCTTGTACCCATAAGATAAAATGGAACGACCGAAAAAGGGACATCAATAAAACAATAGCATCTCCGTCATTCATATTATTCATTATTTCAGTTACTGGGGTGGAACGCAAAGAGACTGTATGCCAAATCGGCTTCCATAATAGTAGTTTGCTAAAATATCTTTTCCGGCGCGCTTTCGCACATTTAGTATTCACTCATATGTTCTGATTTGGCAAATAGTGCTATGAGTTCTTGGGGGCTTTGTGGAGCGTTTTGCACCATTTTCTCCTTAATTTTCTTATAGACCACGAGATCTGCACTGTCTTTCTAGTTACGGGATTTTGAATTAAATACCGTAAGTATATAGTTAACCAAAATTGGGGATCAAAACTACTTCATTTAGGACAGTTTTTGATTTGTATTCCGACATTATTTTCCCCATAAAATATTAGGCGTTTTGACCGCCTATTTTTTGGAACATATGACCGCGATGAGGGAGGACATAAAGCCCAAACTAAAATTGGGCGATGTGACCGCCCCATTGGAGGTCATAACGCCCAAAAAATATTTTGGGCGAAATGTCCGGTCGCCAATTGTTACCACGGTTGGATCTAGCGAATGTTAATCGTTCGTAGAGGTATGATGGTTCCTTTGTGTGTATAATTTTTTTGGAGGAATAACAGAGTTCTGAGTTGAACGTATTTGTCAAACGGGATACCAAAAACTTTGTTCGCAAAAAGTGTCACACTATCATAACGTTTCAATCCGAAGACATAGCGGGCAATATTGTTGAACGTGGTTGTTAGTCTTTTTAAGTCGGTGGTGTTACATCCAGAGAAAATTTCACAACAATACAACAAAGTAGGGAGGACATAGGATTTGGCCAACAGCAGTCTTATACGAAAAGGTGTAAACGCTTGAGTGTACCAAAGATTACGCAACATACCGTATATTTTACCACAGTTAGCATTAATATGATCAGACCAAGTCAAATTCTCATTAAAAGTTACTCCAAGATTCTTCACTTTCTTCACAAGTTCTATTTGGCAGTTACCCAGAAATATGTTAACATTGCCCAGACTTGTGGATTTCTTATGAATCAAAATTGCCTTCGATTTATTGGGGTTCAGAGCTAGGACATTTCCATTCGCCCAATCCAGGATCTTGTTGAGATCATTGTTAACATTCATTACGCACCTATCGATTGCATCAGTAGTGGTAGATGTATATAACTGGACATCATCAGCATACATTCTTATGTTCGTATGTTCTAGCTGGTTCGGTAAATCATTCGAGTACATCGTATATAGCAAGGGTCCAAGTATGGACCCCTGAGGAACGCCCGTTTTTGTTGTCATCTGTGACGATGCATTGTTACCAGAAACGGTCAGTTGCTTTCTGTCTTCCAAGTAGCTAGACATTAATCGTACAGTAGATTCAGAGAATGAAAACAAGTGGATGAGTTTATAATACAAAGTCGGGTAGTGGACAGTGTCAAAAGCTTTCGAATGATCTAATAGTACCAAAATAGAGACTTAATTTTTGTCAAGATTGTTACGTATCGATTCTACAACGTCAACTAAGGCAGTGAGACAGCTATGCCTCGGTCTGAATACAGATTGACGGTCAGTTATAATCTTATGTTCAGTTAAGTATTGGAGAATTTGTAGATTAACAAGTCTTTCAAACACTTTCGAGATAAATGGTAAAATCGCAATAGGACGGAATTCGTTGGCACCCTTTGGGACAGGTATAATTTTGGCCAGTTTCCATAATGTTGGAAATGAACTAGTTGTTATAATAGTATTTATAATATGAGTAATGTATTTAAGTATACTCGGAATAATATGCTTGACAAATTTAGGACAGATTTCATCAGTACCGACAGCGTTTGACTTTATTGTCATGATACTATTAAGCACCTCATTATCAAATACATGCCTTAGACTAAAACCACGTTGAGAGGTGGACGTTACAGTTCGGGAACTATAGAAATCAGCATTCACCTCTGGCATCGGTATATTTACAAACTTTTCATTAAGTGTGAGTGTCCTGCATTTTGTGTAAGGCGTAAGCAAATTTTAGGGACATATAGCTTCAGATTACTGGCGGACCTGGAAAACGTTAACTTAAGCAGTCTGCTAATGTTTTTGGAACAATCTGGTTTGTTCAACCGAAGAAAACAATCGAGAAGGTTCAACGGTTAAAACTAGAAGTGCCCATATGTAATAGGTACTTTTAGTTATTGTGGTATCACAATGGACTGAATAGTTTAAGTAAGCCTGAATCTTAATCGGGCCGCCACTTTAACCTAACCTAACCTTACCTTCCATCTCCTGATTCGATCATCACTGAAAGAAAGAAGAACTTACACAACCTAATGTTGGCCGTTGATACAGAAAACTTCTTGTACAGAATAAACCACAGGAATTCCTTTAAGACACTTCAACGAATTATTGCTTATGTTCTGAGATTTATCAAAAATTCCAAAAATCGTAAAGAAGAACGACGAAACAGGCAACCCTCACTCCCGTTGAGCTTCACGATTCCCTTATCGCCATAGTTCGTATCAAACAGCATTCTAACTTCAAAGAAGACGTTCAACAACTGGAGAAGCATAGAAAACTAAAAATTTCCAGCCAAATCAAAAGTTTGTCACCGTTCTTGGATGAAAATACAGTTTTAAGAGATAGAGGTAGACTAGAAAAAAAAATCTCTATTCAACCGTCGAACGGAACGGACGTGTTCTTCAATAGCGGATAAACTCATCGTAATAGGTACCTGCTAAGAATTTCAAGTGTGGTGGAATATTAAGCCGCCATGCAGCGAAATTCCAAGTCATCCACTGGGTTGCTAACTTCAGGGCCCAGTGGATGGGTATCGACTGGAGTTATAAATCTGGGCAATGACCAAGAGTTAGGCCCAATTAGTCGACCTGTAGACGGGTCGACAGGTGGCGACACTATGACAAGTCGAACTTTTTCTAAGGTAACGACATCAAAAGGAGGTAGTCCCTCACGAAAGAGATTCAAGGAACGCAGAAATGCTTTGTTTATCCTAAAGAAGTTAGGATCAGTCGACCCAAGCACGCTGTCGGCTAAACAAAGCGATTCCTTAAAATGAGCTCAAGGAATTCTTGAGACTGGAAAAAGGGAACGATCGCCGGATGAGCTGCCATCCTCAAAGGGATCAAAGATCGTTTGCCTCAGTTGATAAAGACAGGCCTGTGATGGCTATCATTAATAAAGGAGCATTGGACGGTATGGTTCCAAAGCAAAAATGGGGGGAAATTGAGAATGCTCTGTCTGTCGTCTACTCACAGGTGCTGGAAAAGTTTCCCGGCCCAGATCCTCGACACCAAGAGGCTGGTTGGTATCAAGGACGATGTAAGCTAGTCGCATATGAGGACCAGAGGTCTATATAATGTTTTAAAGCTGCTCTGATACTAATTGGTGAAGTTTGGGAAGGAGCTGCTCTAGAGTTAGTCGAGAAGAAAGACATACCGGCTAGACCTAGGGCACATGCGTGGATACCTGCAAACCCTTCTGACCCTGAATCTATTTCAAATAGACTGAAACGATGCAATCCAGATCTTCCAACAGCTGATTGGAAGGTTGGCCGTTTGGATGAAGTGGATGGACCAAGGCGGCATGCAGTGTTTATATTGAACACTCAGTCTTTGCCACATCTAGCAAAGTCCAAGGGCCGTGTATGTTATGGCTTTCATTATATCCAAATGAAGGTACATAAAAACGATCAGCTAAAGGATTCAGAAATGGACAAGCCTCTGTCTGAATCAGAAGTAAGCGGATCCTCTTGCGAAGTCGAGAGAGATACCAAAGTATAAGACATGGATAGACACCGTATGCGAGAGGAGGTTTTTATTGCCTCAGAACTCACCAAAGTTGAATCTATGGTTATTGCGAGAGTCACCGAGATCTCTGAAGAGAACATTCTTGATGACTCGATTGAAGCGGCTGATGTGACGGTTGTTGAAAATCTCGATGGTCCTACGGATCCTCCAGATAAATCTTCATCATTGTAAGGCTGCATGTGCTGCCTTAAATGTTCTCCTGATGAAAGGGGACATAGATATAGTTCTTATTCAAGAACCATATATTTATAGAAACAAAATATGTGAATTAAGTACTCCGGGGTTCAAACTATTGTAGTATACTGGTAATGATGTAAATCGAGCCTGTATAATTGCTAAAAACGAGCTCAACTTGTTTCTGCTTCCTTCAATGTGCAATACAGACACTGTCGTTGCCAGTTTAGAAATAGCCAAATGCAAATATTGGGTATCTTCGGTCTACATGGGACATGACAGGGAGATGCCTCCATGTGCCGTTAAGACCTTAGTGGAGGAGTCACTGGAGTGCGATGCGAATGCACATCATAGTATATGGGGAAGTAGTGATACTAATGCAAGGGGAGAGTTGCTAATAGAGTTTATTTTGCGTACTAATCTGGTAGTTTGCAACAAGGGAGATGCCCCAACCTTTGTCACTAAAAACAGGCAAGAGGTTTTGGACATCACCTTGGCCTCGCAAGAACTGAATGAAATTATATCTGAGTGGCAGGTTTTAAGTGAACACAGCTTCTCAGATCATCGCTACATCAGTTTTAAATTTGATGTTCATATCACCAAGACCATATTTCCGCCAAATGTTAGGAAAGCTGACTGGAATAGGTATAGGGATTCGTTCAATATGATGATACCGGAAATAACAGAGACAAATATGAGAAATGTGCAAGATATCGAACACGCAGTGGAGCGGATTATTAAGGCCTTCAACATCTCACTGAAAGCTGCATGCCCTAGAGGAAAGCCAAGGGGGAAACATCGACCACCATGGTGGTCTACGGAATTAAGTAATATGAGGAAATCCTGCAGGAAGCTCTTTAACAAGGCAAAGTCCACCAAGCCCCTGAGAACTGGGACGCTTACAAGAAGAATCTGAGATGATACAAGCGAGAACTGAGAAAGGCTCAGCATAACTCTTGGAATGATTACTGCAGCAGTATTGATAATACGTCCGAGGCTTCCAGACTACGGAAGGTTCTAGCATCCACCAACTCCGCTCCAGGTTTCATTAAAACATCGGAGGGCAATTGGACAACGTCCAGTGAGGAGACGCTGGAGGTACTATTGGACACACATTTTCCTGGAAATCAGGCGGTTGAACCATGTACTGGCGGTGCCACAGTTGCTCAGCGGTCGTTTCCTATCGAGGAAATTGTATCGGAAACTAGAATAAGATGGGCGCTAAATAGCTTTGGACCATTCAAATCCCCCGGACCTGATGGAATTACTCCGGCGGAGTTACAAGCTGTAACTGACAAAATTATCCCCTGGTTGTCGGTGATATATAAAGGATGTATCAACTTATCATATATCCCAGGAAAGTGGAGGGAAACAAAAGTCGTTT
Organism: Haematobia irritans; assembly: GCF_050003625.1. NCBI lineage: Eukaryota > Metazoa > Arthropoda > Insecta > Diptera > Muscidae > Haematobia > Haematobia irritans. The sequence goes on along the minus strand of NC_134401.1, from coordinate 66,118,480 downwards.
TCATACCTAAAGCGGGAAAAACCTCTCACTCGAGGGCGAAGGATTTCCGACCAATCAGCTTATCATTCCTACTTAAGACTCTGGAGAGAATGATAGATATTTATCTTAGAACTAGCATCGATTCAAGTTTGTTCTCGAAACGACAGCATGCATACTCGAAGGGCAGGTCTACTGAGACCGCACTACATGAACTAGTCAGCTTTATTGAAAGCTCACTATCTGTCAAAGAATACACAATCGTGGCGTTTCTAGACATGGAAGGGGCGTTCAATAAAGTCCATCCCAGCTCGATATTAAATGGACTGACAACTCTGAATGTTGATCCATGTATACTTAGGCTGTTAGACGAACTGCTAATGAAGAGACGTATTTCAGCCACACTAGGACAAGCAAACATACAAAGGTATGTGAACAGAGGCACTCCCCAAGGAGGAGTTCTATCACCTCTTCTTTGGAATGTTGCTATAAATAGCCTTCTGGTTACTCTAGAAAAAGAAAGGATAAAAGTGGTCGCATACGCAGATGATGTGGCTCTGGCAGTCAGAGGAAAATTCCCATCCACAATCAGAGATATTATTCAGAGGGCCCTCCGGATGACTGAGAAATGGGCGAAAGACAATGGTCTTGGGGTAAATCCTGCAAAGACAGAATTAGTCATGTACTGCAAAGATCGCAAAACTCCCAGACAGTCAACCTGCAATAAAATCCTTGGACTCTGTGTTCCTCAACTCGAAAACGGCCATCGACTGCCGCAAATCTCTCAATGAGATAGCTGAGCAGTACAATATTCACCTAATATGGGTGCCTGGCCATAGGAACATACCGGGGAACTGCGAAGCGGATGAGTTGGCAAGGCTAGGGACTACCTTACATATTCCAGGGGAACTAGAATTTGTTGGTATGCCCCTAGCTACCTGCAAGCTCATGCTGCGTGAGAAGGCTGTTATGATGGCAAATGTTCGATGGGAGAATTGCAAGGGTTGTAACGACACCAAGCAAATATGGCCCCATTTCAACTTAAACCGCACACTAGATATGCTAATGTTCTCGAGACGTCAGATATCACTCCTGATATCTGCTATAACGGGTCGCTGCCTGATAGGCGATTTTGCAAAAACTATTGGCGCGAAGTATAATGACTATTGTATGAGCTGTCATGATGCGGAGGAAAAAGAATCAAATAAACACCTCTTGTGTGAGTGTCCTGCATTTTATGTAAAGCGCAAGCAACTTTTAGGAACATATAGCTTCAGATTACTGGCGGATCTGGAAAACAATCTGGTTGGTTCAACAAAGAAAAATAATCAAGAAGGTTCAGCGGTTAAAACTAGAAGTGCCCATATGTAATGGGTACTTTTAGTTAATGTGGTATCACAATGGACTGAATAGTCTAAGTGAGCCTGAATCTTAATCGGGCTGCCACTTTAACCTAACCTAGAGGTAGACTAGAAGAATCGACTAAGGAAAATAAGTACCTACCTCACTCCTTGCTACGGTGAGACAACGCTTTTCGCCCATCAAAGGAAAGCATTTGGCTCGGGAAACTGTTCACAAATGTATACAATGCGCAAGATCGAAACCAAATCTTCTGAAACAAATTATGGGGAATTTTCCAGAAACAAGAGTAACGCCTGCAAGGTCCTTCATCAACGCAGGTGTAGATTATTGCGGACCAATCTGGGTACATTTCAAGACAAGAGGAAAACGACCTCAGAAAGCATATCTTGCGATATTGTGCAGCTTTTCAACAAAGGCGGTGCAACTAGAATTTGTGACGGATCTTACAACCGATGCCTTCATTGGGGCGTTGAAAAGATTCATTGGTCGCAGGGGCCATTGCCAAAACCTATATTGTGATAACGCTAAAAATATATAACGAGAATGCGCAACCAGAAACATTACATTCCACTTTATCCCTCCGCGATCTCCTCATTTCGGTGGACTTTGAGAAGCAGCTGTAAAATTCGCTAAAGGCCTTCTGATAAAGGAAATATCGAGCGCATCCTTGACTTATGAATAAATGGAAACCATTGTCATAGAGGTTGAAGCGATACTAAACTCTAGGCCAATAGCACCACTACCAAATAATCATAATGACGCCGTTGCATTGACTTCGGTCAATTTTTTGATTGGAGAACCTCTAACTGCTCAAGTAGACGTCACAGCTCAAGTAGACGTCAACCTTAGCCAAACGCTGAGAATTAGTATCCCGAATAAAACACCAATTCTGGAAAAGATGGTCGCAGGAATATTTTAATGAACTCCAGCAGCGTAACAAGTGGCAAACTAAGCCTCAAAATCTGCAATTGGGCACCATAGTCGTAATTAATGATAACTGAACTGGCGACTTGGTAAGATGGTTTCGTCAGGACAGCTGTGGTAAAAACATCAACCGGTGTCATAAAGAGAGCCATCCACCAACTCGCTCCTCTCCCTCTAGAACAACCTAATGATGAAAGAGGAGATAATTCGCTTCCGCTCAACCAAAGCGCCGCATCCAGCGACAATGGCTCACCACCCCCAAAACGTGCCAACCTCAACTTACCATGCAGTTCATCGTCTAACAGTTAGTTACTTTGGAGTAGCACTTATATTAATCGTTGTTGTGGTCTTATTAATGAAGTACATTTTAAAGAAAAGAACCAACATGCGTACAGCACCACAGCCTGCTCCAAGATCAACATGGGACATTTCAGTGGACCCATCCTAACTCAAAGCTTCTACGTACCGCCTGATAGGCGATTTTGCAAAAACTATTGGTGCGAAGTATAATGACTATTGTATGAGCTGTCATGATGCGGAGGAAAAGGAAACAATTAAACACTTCTTGTGTGAGTGTCCTGCATTTTGTGTAAGGCGTAAGCAAATTTTAGGGGCATATAGCTTAGATTACTGGCGGACCTGGAAACCGTTAACTTAAGCAGTCTGCTAATGTTTTTGGAACAACCTGGTTGGCTCGATAGCGGTTAAAACTAGAAGTGCCCATATGTAATAGGTACTTTTAATACGACGAGGATACAACTATCTGACGGTGGACAACGAGCCAGTCAGTGTCTATGCCACCGTATGCCGAAGCAATTATTACGAATGAAGAAGGACTTATACCAGTCCAAATCTTAGACTTGTCTGACCATCATGAGCACATTGGAGAATTTTATAACATTGGGAAATGTACTCCAGCTGAGGCAATAATCAACTTGAAAAGCAAGTTATCAAAGACACATGCTGAAGCGAAGAAACATCTGGAATGTTATGTCGAGGTTTGGACACGCCCTGGGATGACAAACAACGAAAAAATAAGGCCAAGCAATTGTTATGGAAAAACGCCTCTGCATTTGCTTTTGAGAAGAGAAATCAAGGAAGAACAGCTGTGGTGAAGCATGAAATAAACACCACAGAGCAAAGGCCAATAAAAAGGTCCCACAAAGTGTTCCCCTGGCAAAACGAGATTAGGTCCAAAAGCTCGCAAAGGAAATGGCTGAAAGTGGTGTGATAGCGCCATTATCAAGTCCCTGGTGCTCCACAGTTGTGCTAGTCAAAAAGAAAGATGGAAGCACCGATTCTGCCTGGACTACAGAAAATTAAATGATGTCACTAAGAAAGACAGTTATCCACTTCCACGCATTGATGACACGTTGAACACACTGGCCATAACAATATGGTTTACCACGCTTGACTTACAGAGCGGCTATTGGCAAGTTGAAATCGCCGAAAAAGACAAACAGCTTTTGGTGTTAATGGCGGTCTTTGGCAATTCAATGTAATGCCATTCGGACTCTGCAATGCTCCGGCTACCTTCGAGCGTTTGATGGAGCGGGTGCTCAAGGGGTTGCATTGGAAGTCCTGCTTGATATACCTCGACGATATCATAGTTATGGGCAAGCCATTTGACGGGCACCTTAAGAAACAAAGATTGTTATTCAGCAACTCTCAGCCGCTGGTCTACGACTTAACGCAAAGAAGTGCTCTCTTTTCCAGCGGGAAGTTAAGTATTTGGGACATCATGTGACGGCAGAGGGCATATCCACCGATAAAGACAAAATAAAGGCTGTAAGAGATTGGCCACGTCCACGAATTGCGAAGCTTCCTGCGCACCTACTATTGACGATTTTTGCCAAACTTCGCCAGCATCGCCGCTAGTCTCCATAAATTGACGCAAAAAGGTTGGAAGTTCCAGTGGAGTGAAGAATCGGAAGAGTAATTTCATCATCCAAAAGAACTTTTATGTTCTGCTCCTGTTCTTGCATATCCTATTCCTGGCGAAAAATTTGTTTTGGATACCGATGCCAGCGCGTACGTGCTATCTCAACAGATTGACGTTAAAGAGAAGGCCATTGGATATTTTAGCCGAACGTTGTACAATCCAGAAAAGATCTATTGCGTAACGAGAAGAGAGCTGCTAGTTGTCATAGAAAGCGTAAAGCATTACCACAAATACTTGTATGGGCAGCCCTTCTTGATGTTTGATTCAATGCAAGAATCCAGAAGGTCATCTGGCACGATGCATAGAAAGACTCCAAAGCTACGATTTAAGTATCGAGCATAGAAAAGGTGGCAAACACGGTAACGTTGACGGCTTGTCATTATGTTTTAACATATTATGTTTTTCTTTTTATATCTAATTAATGTTATTAATCCTTATTTCGTTTTACGATATGATATACAAAATATTTTGTCAGCCTGCAGCACTCGTCGTGTACAGACGCATTTGCCTTCGCTACGCATAATTCGCATTCCGTTACTATATTTTTTTGCCAGTTTTTTTGAGACATTCTATTAAAATGAATCAATCACAAGTTTATGAAAATATGTGTAATCCCTGTTTAACACCTATAAATACATCCAATTTTGTCCTGTGCCACAATTGTAATAAAAAATTTCATTTTAATCCGTGTACGGTTCTCTCTGAAAGTACATACAATGGAATGGGCACAGCAAAAAAAGCTGAATGGAAGTGTCATCAGTGCAAACCGCGCAATAAATCTCCCAACAATTTTTACGGAACATATGTGTACAATGAAGACAATGCAAATCAAGGTTCTCCGATACAGCAACAAGTTAACGAACGTTCTGACAACACAACACCAACTATTATTATTCCGAAGCAACCAAGAGGCAGTTCTGACACTAACAACTCACAGAGTAAGCGATTCAGAGAGGCTCTTGTCAACACATCCAAGTCGGGAATTGAAGAAATGAAATCAGATATGAAAGAATTCAAGGCTCAACTGACCGCTAGTATGAGTAATCTCACTTCTAAATTTGAGAATACTACGTCAAAAATAGAAGAAAATCTCTCTATATTGAACAATTAAATCGCTGAATTGCAGAAAAGGGATAGCTTGAAAGAACAACAAATAAAGAACATGGATGGAAGAATAAATAAACTGGAACAACAAATCATAGAGCGAAATATGGAAATTAACGACGTACAAAACAAGGAAATCAATCACAAGTTTATGAAAATATGTGTAATCCCTGTTTAACACCTATAAATACATCCAATTTTGTCCTGTGCCACAATTGTAATAAAAAATTTCATTTTAATCCGTGTACGGTTCTCTCTGAAAGTACATACAATGGAATGGGCACAGCAAAAAAAGCTGAATGGAAGTGTCATCAGTGCAAACCGCGCAATAAATCTCCCAACAATTTTTACGGAACATATGTGTACAATGAAGACAATGCAAATCAAGGTTCTCCGATACAGCAACAAGTTAACGAACGTTCTGACAACACAACACCAACTATTATTATTCCGAAGCAACCAAGAGGCAGTTCTGACACTAACAACTCACAGAGTAAGCGATTCAGAGAGGCTCTTGTCAACACATCCAAGTCGGGAATTGAAGAAATGAAATCAGATATGAAAGAATTCAAGGCTCAACTGACCGCTAGTATGAGTAATCTCACTTCTAAATTTGAGAATACTACGTCAAAAATAGAAGAAAATCTCTCTATATTGAACAATTAAATCGCTGAATTGCAGAAAAGGGATAGCTTGAAAGAACAACAAATAAAGAACATGGATGGAAGAATAAATAAACTGGAACAACAAATCATAGAGCGAAATATGGAAATTAACGACGTACAAAACAAGGAAATAGGAGCAGTGGAACTTGTAAAAGCAATTGCTACAAGGCTAGAAGTACAATTGGTGGAGAGTGCTCTAATGCCTACCATATACAAAATAAAAGTTGTTATTGAATTCGCCTCTATAACAAAGAAAAGAGAGATAATAGGGAAAGTAAAACGACATCGCATAGAAGAGCCATCGCCTTGTGAAGGACATAAGAATGAAAATTACATACACATAAATGACCAACTTACAGCCACCAATCGGCGCTTGCTATGGTTAGCAAAGACAAAAGCCAAAGAATCGGGATGGAAATATATATGGGTAAAAAATGGAATGATATTTGCCAGAAAATCAGAACATACCAATGCCATTTTGATAAATAATAATTCCGATATTGATTTAATTTGCCAATCAGAAGTGAATGATAGAACAAAATCAAAATAAATACATATACAAACAAAGTAAAAAAAGTTAAAAAAAAAACACTCTTATAATTCTTAAAAAGACATAAATAAACAATAAAAAAACAAAACGCCTGAACTCATTGAGAGCAATATTTTTTTCTCTAAATCAAACCAGAATCGCCATGAATATATCAAATACTTTAATAGTAGAAAATTTCTTTAAATTAAATCAGCCGGTAAAAGATAGGTTAGGTTAAAGTGGCAGCCCGATTAAGATTCAGGCTCACTTAGACTATTCAGTTCATTGTGATACCACAATAACTAAAAGTACCTATTACATATGGGCACTTCTAGTTTTAACCGTTGAACCTTCTCGATTATTTTCTTCTGTTGAACCAACCAGATTGTTCCAAAAACATTAGCAGACTGCTTAAGTTAACGTTTTCCAAGGTCCGCTAGTAATCTGAAGCTATATGCCCCTAAAATTTGCTTACGCCCTTACACAGGACACTCACACAAGAGGTGTTTTATTGATTCCTTTTCCTCCGCATCATGACAGCTCATACAATAGTCATTATACTTCGCACCAATAGTTTTTGCAAAATCGCCTATCAGGCAGCGACCCGTTATAGCAGATATCAGGAGTGATATCTGGCGTCTCGAGAACACTAGCATATCTAGTGTGCGGTTTAAGTTTAAATGGGGCCATATTTGCTTGGTGTCGTTACAACCCTTACAATTCTCCCATCGAACATTTGCCATCATGACAGCCTTCTCACGCAGTAAGAGCTTGCAGGTAGCCAGAGGCACACCAACAGATTCTAGTTCCCCTGGAATATGTAAGGTAGTTCCTAGCCTTGCTAGCTCATCTGCTTCGCAGTTCCCCGGTATGTTCCTGTGGCCAGCACCCATATTAGGTGAATATTGTGCTGCTCAGCCATCTCATTGAGAGATTTGCGGCAGTCGATGGCCGTTTTCGAGTTGAGGAACACAAAGTCCAAGGATTTTATTGCAGGTTGACTGTCTGAGTATATATTAATGCCAATATTGCTTGGAGCATTACTTCTCAGCCAATTCACCACTTCTCTTATTGCTAATATTTCAGCCTGGAAAACACTACAGTGATCAGGTAATCTTTTCGCTATTCGAAGTTTCAGATCTTTAGAATATACTCCGAAACCCACTTGGCCATCCAATTTGGAGCCATCAGTGTAGAAATATATATATATATATATATATATATATATATATATATATATATATATATATATATATATATATATATATATATATATATATATATATATATATATATATATATATATATATATATATCTACACTGATGGCTCCAAATTGGATGGCCAAGTGGGTTTCGGAGTATATTCTAAAGATCTGAAACTTCGAATAGCGAAAAGATTACCTGATCACTGTAGTGTTTTCCAGGCTGAAATATTAGCAATAAGAGAAGTGGTGAATTGGCTGAGAAGTAATGCTCCAAGCAATATTGGCATTAATATATACTCAGACAGTCAACCTGCAATAAAATCCTTGGACTTTGTGTTCCTCAACTCGAAAACGGCCATCGACTGCCGCAAATCTCTCAATGAGATGGCTGAGCAGCACAATATTCACCTAATATGGGTGCTGGCCACAGGAACATACCGGGGAACTGCGAAGCAGATGAGCTAGCAAGGCTAGGAACTACCTTACATATTCCAGGGGAACTAGAATCTGTTGGTGTGCCTCTGGCTACCTGCAAGCTCTTACTGCGTGAGAAGGCTGTCATGATGGCAAATGTTCGATGGGAGAATTGTAAGGGTTGTAACGACACCAAGCAAATATGGCCCCATTTAAACTTAAACCGCACACTAGATATGCTAGTGTTCTCGAGACGCCAGATATCACTCCTGATATCTGCTATAACGGGTCGCTGCCTGATAGGCGATTTTGCAAAAACTATTGGTGCGAAGTATAATGACTATTGTATGAGCTGTCATGATGCGGGGGAAAAGGAATCAATAAAACACCTCTTGTGTGAGTGTCCTGTGTAAGGGCGTAAGCAAATTTTAGGGGCATATAGCTTCAGATTACTAGCGGTCCTTGGAAAACGTTAACTTAAGCAGTCTGCTAATGTTTTTGGAACAATCTGGTTGGTTCAACAGAAGAAAATAATCGAGAAGGTTCAACGGTTAAAACTAGAAGTGCCCATATGTAATAGGTACTTTTAGTTATTGTGGTATCACAATGAACTGAATAGTCTAAGTGAGCCTGAATCTTAATCGGGCTGCCACTTTAACCTAACCTATCTTTTACCGGCTGATTTAATTTAAAGAAATTTTCTACTATTAAAGTATTTGATATATTCATGGCGATTCTGGTTTGATTTAGAGAAAAAAATATTGCTCTCAATGAGTTCAGGCGTTTTGTTTTTTTATTGTTTATTTATGTCTTTTTAAGAATTATAAGAGTGTTTTTTTTTAACTTTTTTTACTTTGTTTGTATATGTATTTATTTTGATTTTGTTGTATCATTCACTTCTGATTGGCAAATTAAATCAATATCGGAATTATTATTTATCAAAATGGCATTGGTATGTTCTGATTTTCTGGCAAATATCATTCCATTTTTTACCCATATATATTTCCATCCCGATTCTTTGGCTTTTGTCTTTGCTAACCATAGCAAGCGCCGATTGGTGGCTGTAAGTTGGTCATTTATGTATATGTAATTTTCATTCTTATGTCCTTCACAAGGCGATGGCTCTTCTATGCGATGTCGTTTTACTTTCCCTATTATCTCACTTTTCTTTGTGATAGAGGCGAATTCAATAACAACTTTTATTTTGTATATGGTAGGTATTAGAGCACTCTCCACCAATTGTACTTCTAGCCTTGTAGCAATTGCTTTTACAAGTTCCACTGCTCCTATTTCCTTGTTTTGTACGTCGTTAATTTCCATATTTCGCTCTATGATTTGTTGTTCCAGTTTATTTATTCTTCCATCCATGTTCTTTATTTGTTGTTCTTTCAAGCTATCCCTTTTCTGCAATTCAGCGATTTAATTGTTCAATATAGAGAGATTTTCTTCTATTTTTGACGTAGTATTCTCAAATTTAGAAGTGAGATTACTCATACTAGCTCGAAGTTTCAGATCTTTAGAATATACTCCGAAACCCACTTGGCCATCCAATTTGGAGCCATGAGTGTATATATATATATATATATATATATATATATATATATATATATATATATATATATATATATGTATATATATATATATATATATATATATATATATATATATATATATATATATATATATATATATATATATATATATATATATATATATATATATATATATATATATATATATATATATATATATATATATATATATATATATATATATATATATATATATATATATATATATATATATATATATATATATATATATATATATATATATATATATATATATATATATATATATATATATATATATATATATATATATATATATATATATATATATATATATATACATATATATCTTTTATTCCTCGGGTTCCGTGTACACCACGCCTCACTGTTGGGAATTAGAGTCTCAAACTTTTTGTCGAGAAGTGGACTCGCCAAAGTGTAATCCACTACGTTACTGTGACCGTAACTTTTTTCCGACCACAGCGGTTGCTCGCGCAACCGCACAGCCGTTGTTGCAGCTGACTGTTTGGCCAAAATGTCTAAAGGCAATAGAGGCAGTAAGACATTAAGGGAGTTTGTTCCTGTCTTGCTGAATGCACCTGAGATACACAAGTACGCCATACCCTGAACTTTGTCTAAACTTGTCGGCTGGTGAAGTGCCGGCCACCAGACTGCAACACCATATAGCATTATAGGAGTAACCACTGCCGTGTATAGCCAATGTACAATTTTTGGTTTTAGTCCCCACTTTTTCCCTATTGCCTTTTTGCACGAGTATAAAGCTACCGTTGCTTTCCTCCCCCTTTCTTCAATATTAAGCTTAAAGTTCAGCTTCCTGTCCAAAATAACGCCAAGGTATTTTGCACACTCCCTAAAGGGAATTTCAATACCCCCTAAGGAAATAGGCCTAACCTTGGGAGTTTTGCGATCTTTGCAGTACATGACTAGTTCTGTCTTTGCAGGATTTACCCCAAGACCATTATCTTTCGCCCATTTTTGAGTCATCCGGAGGGCTCTCTGTTTAATATCTCTAACTGTTGATGCGAATTTTCCCCTGACTGCTAGCCCCACATCATCTGCGTATCCCACCACTTGTATCTTTTCTTTTTCTAGGGAAACCAGAACGTCATTTATAGCAACATTCATAAGAAGAGGTGATAGAACTCCTTTGTATGTTTGCTTGTCCTAGTGTGGCTGAAATGCGTCTCTTCCTTAGTTCGTCTAACAGCCTAAGTATACCTGGATCAACATTCAGAGTTGTCAGTCCATTTAATATCGAGCTCGGATGGACGTTATTGAACGCCCCTTCGATGTCTAGAAATGCCACGATTGCGTATTCTTTGACAGATAGTGAGCTTTCAATAAAGCTGACTAGTTCATGTAATGCGGTCTCAGTTGACCTGCCCTTCGAGTATGCATGTTGTCGTTTCGAAAGCAAACTTGAATCGACGCTAGATCTAAGATAAATATCTATCATCCTCTCCAGAGTCTTAAGTAGGAATGATGATAAGCTGATTGGTCGGAAATCCTTCGAGTGAGAGGCTTTTCCCGCTTTAGGTATGAAAACGACTTTTGATTCTCTCCACTTTCGTGGAATATATGCTAAGTTGATACATCCTATATATATCGCCGACAACCAGGGGATAATTCTGTCAGCCACCGCTTGTAACTCCGCCGGAGTAATTCCATCAGGTCCGGGGGATTTGAATGATCCAAAGCTATTTAACGCCCATTTTATTCTAGATTCTGATACAATTTCCTCGATAGGAAACGACCGCTGAGCCACTGTGGCACCGCCAGTGCATGGTTCAACCGTCTGATTTCAGGGAAAATGTGTGTCCAATAGTACCTCCAGCGTCTCCTCACTGGACGTTGTCCAATTGCCCTCCGATGTTTTAGTGAAACCTGGAGCGGAGCTCGTGGATGCTAGCACCTTCCGTAGTCTGGAAGCCTCGGACGTATTCTCAATGCTGCTGCAGTAATTATTCCAAGAGTTATGCTGAGCCTTTCTCAGTTCTCGCTTGTATCCTCTCAGATTCTTCTTGTAAGCGTCCCAATCCACAGGAGCTCTGGTGGACTTTGCTTTGTTAAAGAGCTTCCTGCACGATTTCCTCATATTACCTAACTCCGTAGACCACCATGGTGGTCAATTTTCCCCCCTTGGCTTCCCTTTAGGGCATGAAGCTTTCAGTGAAATGATGAAGGCCTTAGTAATCCTCTCCACTGCGTGTTCGATAACTTACACAGTACTCATATTTGTCTCTGGTATTTCCGGTATCATCATATTGAACGATTCCCTATACCTATTCCAGTCAGCTTTCCTAACATTTGACGGAAATATGGTCTTGGTGGTATGAACATCAAATTTGAAACTGATATAGCGATGATCTGAGAAGCTGTGTTCACTTAAAACATGTCACTCAGATATCATTTCATTCAGTTCTTGCGAGGCCAAGGTGATGTCCAAAACCTCTTGCCTGTTTTTAGTGACAAAGGTTGGCGCATCTCCCTTGTTGCAAACTACCAGATTAGTACGCAAAATAAACTCTATTAGCGACTCTCCCTTTGCATTAGTATCACTACTTCCCATATACTATGATGCGCATTCGCATCGCATCCCATAATGAGTTTCGTCTTTGTTTTCAGTGACTCCTCAACTAAGGTCTTAACGGCACATGGAGGCATCTCCCTGTCATGTCCCATAAAGACCGAAGATACCCAATATTTGCATTTGGCTATTTCTAAATTGGCAACGACAGTGTCTGCATTGCACATTGAAGGAAACAGAAACAAGTTAAGCTCGTTTTTAGCAATTATACAGGCTCGAATTACATCATTACCAGTATACTGCAATAGTTTGAACCCCGGAGTACTTAATTCACATATTTTGTTTCTATAAACATATGGTTCTTGAATAAGAACTATGTCTATGTCCCCTTTCATCAGGAGAACTTTTAAGGCAGCACATGCAGCCTTACAATGATGAAGATTTATCTGGAGGATCCGTAGGACCACCGAGATTTTCAACAACCGTCACATCAGCCGCTTCAATCGAGTCATCAAGAATGTCCTCTTCAGAGATATCGGTGACTCTCGCAATAACCATAGGTTCAACTTTGGTGAGTTCTGAGGCAGTAGAAGCCTCCTCACGCATACGGTATCTATCCATGTCTTCAACTTTGGTATCTCCCTCGACTTCGCAAGAGGATCCGCTTACTTCTGATTCAGACAGAGGCTTGTCCATTTCTGAATCCTTTAGCTGATCGTTTTTATACACCTTCATTTGGATATAATGAAAGCCATAACATACACGGCCCTGAGACTTTGCTAGATGTGGCAAAGACTGAGTGTTCAAATAAACACTGCATGCCGTCTTGGCCCATCCACTTCATCCAAACGGCCAACCTTCCAATCAGCTGTTGGAAGATCTGGATTGTTTCAGTCTATTTAAAATAGATTCAGGGTCAGGAGGGTTTGCAGGTATCCACGCATGTGCTCTTGGTCTAGCCGGTATGTCTTTCTTCTCGACTAACTCTAGAGCAGCTCCTTCCTTCACCAATTAGTATCAGAGCAGTTTTAAAACATTCTATAGACCTCTGGTCCTCAAATGCGACTAGCTTAAATCGTCCTTGATACCAACCAGACACTTGGTGTCGAGGATCTGGGCCGGGAAACTTTTCCAGCACCTGTGAGTAGACGCCAGACAAAGCATTCTCAATTTCCCCCCAACATAAAACAAATAAACAACCCTCATTGTTGTTGGAGACATGAATATCGAATCGACATTATGCGGGCAAATGTAGGTAAGGTTAGGTTAGGTTAAAGTGGTAGCCTGATTAAATTTCAGGCTCACTTAGACTATTCAGTCCATTGTGATACCACATTTAACTAAAAGTACCTATTACATATGGGCACTTCTAGTCTTAACCACTGAACCTTCTCTATTATTTACTTTTGTGGAACCAACCATATTGCTCCAAAAACATTAACAAACTGCTTAAGTTAACATTTTCCAGGTCCGCCAGTAATCTAAAGCTATATGCTCCTAAAATTCGCTTACGCCTTACACAAAAAGCAGGACACTCACACAAGAGGTGTTTAATTGATTCCTTCTCCTCCATATCATGACAGCTTATACAATAGTCATTATACTTCGCACCTATAGTTTTTGCAAAATCGCCTATCAGGCAGCGACCCGTTATAGCAGATATCAGGAGTGCTATCTGACGCCTTGAGAACACTAGCATACCTAGTGTGCAGTTTAAGTTTAATTGGGCCCATATTCGGTGTCGTTACAACCCTTGCAATTCTCCCATCGAATATTTGCCATCATAACAGCCTTCTCACGCAATAAGAGCTTACAGGTGGCCAGAGGCATACCAACAGATTCTAGTTCCCCTGGAATATGTAAGGCAGTTCCTAGCCTTGCTAACACATCTGCTTCGCAGTTCCCCGGTATGTTCCTATGGTCAGGCACCCATTTTAGGTGAATATTGTACTGCTCAGCCATCTCGTTGCGGCAGTCTATGGCCATTTTCGAGTTAAGGAACACAGAGTCCAAGGATTTTATTGCAGGTTGACTGTCTGAGTATACATTAATGCCAATATTTGTTGGAACATTACTTCGCAGCCAATTCACCACCTCTCTTATTGCCAATATTTCAGCCTGAAAAACACTACAGTGATTAGGTAATCTTTTCGCTATTCGAATTTCCAGATCTTTAGAATATACTCCGAACCCCACTTGTCCATTCAATTTGGAGCCATCAGTATAGAAATCTATATATCTTTTATTCCCCGGGGTCTATGTACACCACGACTCACTGTTGGGAATTAGAGTTTCAATCTTTTTGTCGAAAAGTGGTTTTGCCAGGGTGTAATCCACTACGTTAGGCACATCTAGCGCCACATCATCTACGTATGCCACCACTTTTATCCTTTCTTTTTCTAGGGAAACCAGAAGGTTGTTTATAGCAACATTCCAAAGAAGAGGTGAAGGACTCCTCCTTGAGGAGTGCCTCTGTTCACATACCTTTGTATGTTTGCTTGTCCTAGTGTGGCTGAAATACGTCTCTTCATACGTCGATCAACATTCAGAGTTGTCAGTCCATTTAATATCGAGCTCGGATGGACATTATTGAACGCCCCTTCGATGTCTAGAAACGCCACGATTGTGTATTCTTTGACAGATAGTGAGCTTTCAATAAAGCTGACCAGTTCATGTAGTGCGGTCTCAGTAGACCTACCCTTCGAGTATGCATGCTGTCGTTTCGAGAACAAACTTGAATCGATGCTAGTTCTAAGATAAATATCTATCATCCTCTCCAGAGTCTTAACTAGGAATGAGGATAAGCTGATTGGTCGGAAATCCTTCGCACTCGAGTGAGAGGCTTTTCCTGTTTTAGGTATAAAGACGATTTTGTTTCCCTCCACTTTTCTGGAATATATGCTAAGTTTACACATCGTTTATATATCACCGTCAACCAGGGGATAATTCTTTCAGCCACTGCTTGTAATTCCACCGGAGTAATTCCATCAGGTCCGGGGGATTTGAATGGTCCAAAGCTATTTAAAGCCCATTTTATTCTAGATTCCGAAACAATTTCCTCGATAGGAAACGACCGCTGAGCCACTGTGGCATCGCCAGAACCTGGTTCAACCGTCTGATTTCCAGGAAAATGTGTGTTCAATAGTACATCAAGCGTCTCCTTACTGGACGTTGTCCAATATCCCTCCGATGTTTTAATGAAACCTGGAGCGGTGTTAGTGGATGCTAGTACCTTCCGTAGTCTGGAAGCCTCTGACGTATTCTCAATACTGCTACAGTAATCATCCCAAGAGTTTTGTTGAGACTTTCTCAGTTCTCGTTTATATGCTCTCAGATTCATCTTGTAAGTGTCCCAATCCTCCGGAGCTCTTGTGGACTTTGCTTTGTTAAAGAGCTTCCTGCACGATTTCCTCATATTACTTAACTCCGTAGTCCACCATGGCGGCCGATTTTTTTCCCCTTGGCTTTCCTCTAGGGCAAGCAGCTTTCAGTGACATGTTGAAGGCCTTAGTAATCCGCTCCACTGCGTGTTCGATATCTTGCACAGTGCTCATATTTGTCTCTGGCATTTCCGGTATCATCAAATTGAACGATTCCCTATACCTATTCCAATCAGCTTTCCTAACATTTGGCGGAAATATGGTCTTTGAAGTACGAACAGCCAATCTGAAACTGATGTAGCGATGATCTGAGAAACTATGTTCCCTCAAAACTTGCCACTCAGATATCTTATCATTCAGTTCCGGAGAGGTCAACGTGACGTCCAAAACCTCTTGTCTGTTCCTGGTGACGAAGGTTGGTGCATCTCCCTTATTGCAAACTACCAGGTTAGTACGCAAAATAAACTCTATTAGCGACTCTCCCTTTGCATTAGTATCACTACTTCCCCAAGTACTATGATGTACATTTGCATCGCATCCCATAATGAGTTTTGTCTTTGTTTTTAGTGACTCCTCAACTAAGGTCTTAACAGCACAGGGTGGCATCTCCCTGTCATGTCCCATGTAGACCGAAGATACCCAATATTTGCATTTGGATATCTCTAGACTGGCTACGACAGCGTCTGCATTGCTCAATGAAGGAAGCAGAAACAAGGTTAGTTCGTTTTTAGCAATTATACATGCTCGATTTATATTGTTACCGGTATTATGCAAAAGTTTGAAACCCGCAGTGCTTAATTCGCAGATCTTGTTCTTATATATGTATGGTTCTTGAATAAGAACTATATCTCTGGCTCCTTTCATCAGGAGAACTTTTAAGGCAGCACAGGCGGCCTTACAATGGTGAAGATTTATCTGGAGGAACCGTAGAACCATCCAAATGTTCAACCACCGTCACATCAGCCGCTTCAATTGAGTCATCAAGGGCTTCCTTTTCACAGATCTCGATGACTCTCACAATCTGCGGTTCAGCCTGTTGAGCCTGTAGAAACTTCCCGCATATGATTTTCGCCATAGTCTGGAGGTTATATGTCTCCTTCGGCTTCGCTAGGAGATTTTTTCACTGCTGATTCTACCGGAGGCTTCTCCGTTTCGGAATCCTTTGGCTGATCGCTTTTGTATACCTTCATATGGATGTCATGAAAGCCATAACTTACACGTCCTTGGGTCTGGGCTAGATGTGGCAGCGACTCTATGTTTAATATAAACACCGCATGTCGTCTTGGTCCATCCACCTCATCCAAACGACCAACCTTCCAATCGGCGGTTGGAAGATTTGGGTTACATTTTTTTAGTCTCTCTAGTATTGACTCAGGATCAGGAGGGTTTGCCGGTATCCGTGCATGTGCTCTAGGTTTAGCCGGTATGTCTTTTTTATTGACTAACTCCAAATCCATGGACCTCTGGTCCGCAAAAGCTATTAACTTATACCGTCCTTGATACCATCCAGCATCTTGCCGTCGAGGACTTGGTCCGGGAAACTTTTTTCGCACCTCTGAGTAGACACCAGACATCGCGTTCTGAATTTCCCCCCATTTTTGCCTTGGAATCATACCGTCCAATGCTCCTTTATTAATAATAGCCATCACAAGGCTGTCTTTTGCAACTGAGGCAAACGATCTTTGATCCCGTTTAGAGGATGGCAGCTCATCCGGTGATCGTTCCCTCTTTCCAGCTTCAAGAATTCCTTGAGCCCATTTTAAGGAATCGCCTTGCTTAGCCGACAACGTGCTTGGGTCGACTGATCCTAATTTCTTTAGGATAAACAAAGCGTTTCTTCGTTCCTTGAATCTCTTTCGAGAGGGATTGCCACCTTCTGATCACCTTAGAAAAGGTTCGACTTGCCAAAGTGTCACCGCCAGTCGACCCGTCTACAGGTCGACTAATTGGGCCTGACTCTTGGTCGCTGCCCAAATTTATAACTTCAGTAATTACCCGTCCACTGGGCCCTGAAGTTAGCAACCCAGTGGATGACTTTGAATTTCGCTGCATGGTGGTTTATTATTTCCACCACACGTTAAATTCGTAATAAGTACTTATTACGATGAAATACTCCGCTATTAGAAAACACGTCCGTTCAGTTCGACGGTTGAATGAAGAACATGCAAATGTAACAACAAACAGTTACATCGATATACTCTCATCGCTTGGTATGAAATGTATAATCAAAGAGACAACGAGAGAAAACATCCAACACAACACAAAAACTTGCATGCAAGTTGGGAGTTCTTAACCATTTTGCTGGTAATGGCCGTAAGTTCAATTTACTTCCACTGAGTTAATTTTGTTCATCAATAGTTAAATTTAACGAACTGTGAGTAAAATTTTGAACTACTCAATATTATGGAATTTACTTGTTATTACGACGTTAATTTTTCTGAGTGCATTGATCACATCTTTGCTAAATGTAAAGAATCACAACAAAAACCTTCAACATTACATTCGGCTATTGTAACAACAACAATATCTCACCATTACTCATTATATATTAGTGTTGTAAATGATATGAAATGAAACACAAATGATATGAATATGAAACACAAAATAAACAAGATATTGTTGATAATATTAAAAATGAGGCAAAATGCAATAGATACATGAAAGAAATGGATTGGAATTCACTTACGCAGAAAAACACAAACTCAAAATCTTTATAACGAGATACTTACTATCTTTTGTAGAATTTATAAAAAAACAAAACAAACAAAAATATTTAAAGTTAGAAATAGGAAACCGAATCCCTGGATCAATAGTGGATTAATACAAATGTGTAACGCTCGAGACCATTTGTATAAAAAATGGAAAAATAAATCCTATGAAAGGGAATATAAACAATTCAGCAATAAACTTAATAAAGTCCTAATAAATGCTAAAAACGAATACTACAGAATTGAATTTGTTAAAACTAGACGTGATATAAGGTCATCGCGGAGATGAGACTATAAAGAGGAACTTCAAAAATGAAAACATGAGCACTGTATTGAAAAGCTTTGCTATAAAATTTAAAGAAAATGTTGATAAAATCGTTCATGACTGTAATATAAAAACATTTATAAATAATGAAAGGAGAGTCTTAAATACTATGTACTTGTACAATACGAACGAGGATGAAATATTTAGTATTCTTACGTCCATTTTCATGTAGCTCCGTTAGGCTTTAACTGCCAGTTAACAGAAAGAAAAACGGAAATATATTTTCTCCGGTTAACTTTAAATGTAAATGTAAAGAAAAGTGCTGGTGCGGATAATATACGGGCAAAATATATAAGAAAACACTCGCGTACACTAACTCCCATAATAACACATTTTATAAATCAAAGTATGCATGAAGCAGAAATTCCTAATTTGCTAAAAACTTCATTAATAAGGCCGATCTTCAAAAATGGAATAAAAAACGATTTTAAAATTATAGACCAATTTCAATACTACCAATTATTGAGAAAGTGATTGAAGAAGTAATGGCTAAGAGACTAAATGATTTATAGAGCCATTGAAAAGAAAACGCCAGATACAAATCTATACACGCCTGGACTGTACATGTTTCGGTTCGGGCGAATGAACCTTTCCACAGCCTTTAGTATAGATCTGGCTGGGAGAGATAACTCAATTTTGGGCCCTTTATGCTAACTCCTTATGGAGAAAACATTTGGGAAATTTCCTCTTACAAATTGAATCATCTTTTCTCCCACTGTACATCATCTTTTCATATAACTTACAAGTCCCTTAATCTTATTTTTATTTCGTTTTGTTACATAGTAATGCAACAACACGAAATTTATTTTTAGAAAGCTAATTTGTTAGAATTCACCTAAGTGGTGAACAGTCGAACAATGCTTGTTGTTTCTACAGTCAACTACAACATATGACAATTAACAGAAACTGGTTTCCAGGATACAACAACAATTCTAACGCGTACATTAGTCGTGTTTTTCCTAGTTTTACGACGGGCTCATCGTTGCTTATTATATTTCATGTTAGCCTGATAATGAAACAGGCAATTGACGTCCAAATGCATTATATCTAATTATACAATTACTTTTCGAGCTTTATGGACAGATTCTTTGTTGTAAAAGCAATATTTAATTTCAGAGCAACTCCAGATGGATTCGAACAAATTTAACAGATAGAAAATTGGTAAGTTTTCTTTTAGAAATTGGATTTCTTTCAACTAGAATATTTACATTTTTATCATCAAAATTACAGGTTTTTAATGCCTTATTTTAGTATTTCTTTAATCAATTTTTTTAAAACCAATGTAATATTTTTAATATAAAAACAAATATTTAATTTCAGAATAACCCCTTAAAAATTGGGACAAATTTTTAGTACTCCTTTGCCTGTAATTTAATAGTGAATTGGTAAGGATTCTTTAACTTTCTTTTTACCCTGGACAGTCACATCCTTATTGTTTGTACATTAACGTCATCCTTCGTCATTTTGACTACGGCTGATTTCAAGACGCCATAATTTTCATCGTGAGCGAAAAAGTCAACCAAACTTGAATTTATTTTCTTATTCAATTTGGTTTTAAGTAGTATAAAACAAAAATTCATAAAACGGTCGAAGTAGTATAACTTAAATTTACCATTTCCCAATAGACTAAAATGCATTTTAAATCGAAAATTAAATTACGTGTCGTCATTTTGACGAATGATGACTGTCTAGGGTTATCAAGAATATTTGTTTTTTTATGCATATTATTAATTTTTTCATAAGATTTTTTCAAAAACTATTTAATGTAAAAAATAAATATTTAATTTCAGAGTAACCCAAATAAATTTGGACAACTTTTTATATTTCCCCTCAGCGTACAATTTAATAGAGAATTGGTAAGTTTTATATTAAAACTTTGGCTTTCTTTCTACTAGAATATTTATTTTATTATATCCTTCACATCGCTAACAACACAGTTTTATGAGTTTATTTAGAATACTTCATTATTTCTCTAATTGTTTCAGGTACAAATTTTATGAGATACGTTTTCCAAAGAAAAGTTGAATTCCTTACACCATTTGATAAAATGCTCCCAACTATGGTAAGTTACAAGCTAAAATAAAGAATTAAAAATTATATTTTATTACATGGTGTTAATTTTTAACAATTTTCATTATTGTTTCCATTTTTTTGCAAGATATGTGAAAAAATTACCTACTATGAATAAAAGAAGGATAAGTCAAAATGTCCAAATGAACTACTCTCTGTTCCACGTGGTCATAATTTTTATTCACAAAAAACATTGTATTAAGAACTTTCATCATAAGTTTTTATAATAAAGTACTTTTGTTTAAAGAAAGTTTAATTTTAATTTATGAAAATTTTCATAATAGTAAAACGGTTTGTTGTTCCTTTAATTATTTAATTTCTCTGCACTGTGGAATGATTGATTTAAAAATAGTTTAGTCGTCGACATTTTAAAGAGACTGTTAACCAATTTTTATTATCGGGTTTCCCACAAAATAAGCAAGTAAACCAAAAAAATACTGACTTTTTAACTTGGTAGGGGTATATAAATCTTATGGTGTTGTAAAAATGAACTAAACTACAATGTTATAGATGAACTAAAATTTAATAAAATTATAAACTAGACAAGTTGAAAAAAATCTTAAGGGCTAAATCATGGTCAATATTACTACAGTTTAGTTCATTTTGCAATGGAAAAGGGTTCACTGTTTTTTCAGTGTATATTATATGCCAATGAAATGCTCAATGTTCTACAAAATAGTACAGCTTATGCTTATGCTGATGATACGGCCATAGTGTTTACAAACAAAAACATTGAAGCAGCTAAACTGGCAAGGCAAAGTGAGTTCAATAATATTACGAAATGGTGCCACGATAACGGATTATCAACTTTACAAAAACAAAACTGATGCACATGGTTAGGTTAGGTTAGGTTAGGTGGCAGCCCGATATTTCAGGCTCACTTAGACTATTCAGTCCATTGTGATACCACATTGGTGAACTTCTCTCTTATCACTGAGTGCTGCCCGATTCCATGTTCAATGACAAGGGACCTCCTTTTTATAGCCGAGTCCGAACGGCGTTCCACATTGCAGTGAAACCACTTAGAGAAGCTTTGAAACCCTCAGAAATGTCTCCAGCATTACTGCACTGGTAGAAAAAGTTTCGTTATATTAATGAAATGTGACATTAAAATTGAGCCAATGAAACAAATTCATTGATATAACGAAATTTTTCGTTATTATAACGAATTTTCTGTTAGTCAACGACACGTTTCGTACTATTAACGAATATTTTCATTGTCTTAATGAAAATGTTTCGTTGTATCAATGAAAAATTTTCATTGGCTCAATTTTAATGAAATTTTCTTTGTGTGTGAGGTGGGATAATCCACCGCTGAAAAACTTTTTGGTGTTCGGTCGAAGCAGGAATCGAACCCACGACCTTGTGTATGCAAGGCGGGCATGCTAAACATTGCACCACGGTGGCTCCCTACTGATGCACATTAAACCCACAAACGTAGCAGATACAAACATAGATATTATATTCCACACTGGTAGAAAAATGTTTCGTATTATTAACGAACGGGCTTCGTTGATTATTTTTCGTTAATATTACGAAATTTTTCGTTATAAGAACGAAAGTGATCGTTAATACAACGAAATCAATCGTTAAAAGACAATTTTGTGTTTTGGTTTTTCGTTATATTAATGAAACACGTTTCGTTAATATTACGAATATTAACTTTGTAATTTTTTCAAGAATTAGAATAACAAAATTTTCCAAGATGAAATTATTATAATCATTTGCACATAGAGAGTAACTTTTGGAAACTTTTAAACTAAACAGTCGTTTTATATACTCTGAAACTGGAATTGAAAATTTCATTTATAAAACGAAATCGATCGTTAATATAATGATATGGCTCGTTAAAAAATAAATTTTAAATTGTTATATTTCGTCATATTAATGAAATATGTTCATTAATAACACGAATGGGAGTTTGAGTATTTCTGCCTCTCCTTACTCTCTCTCTCTAAAACGTCTCTTCATACTCTCTCTAGCGTGTATGTAATTGGTACATACACATCTTAGTATGGCAATAAGCACATGTGTGCGTCTTGAAAAACAAACGGTAAAAAGTTCAACAGAAAACTTGTCTGATGGGCAAACATTAACAACATTTACGTTCTTTTCGCTGAAGAGTGCACACGCTCATTACAGTTTCGTTGTGAATAATAAACATAGATGGGTGAGGTGAGTTAAATTGGTGTTTTTTGTATATTCGCAAGAAATATAGTGTACATTTTTAATCTTTAGTGAAAATGTCCCGGGGAAGTGAACTTTCAGATGAGGAAGGCGGAACAATTACGGTGATGAACCTTGGTTGCACAAAAATTGGATAAATGGACACGGTGATATGATTATCATTTTTTGATCTTAGAAATAAGAGGCTTTTTTTTCTTAAGTGAAAGTCACAATATACACAGTCTCACACAAGTTTACATACGGTTAAAAAAATTATATTTTCTTTAAATAATAAAATTTTTGAAAATATACATATATATCCTTTAGTTTTAGTAAATTAATTTGAAAAACAAAGTATTTGCTAATTTTCAAGAAGATTTTTTTGGCGTGGGTTATAAACAACAACAAGAATCAGTTTTAGTTAAGAGGTAAAAAACTCAGGGGTATGTAAACTTGTGTGAGACTGTGTATGTTTATTATATTACTTAATTTATCATTATATATTATTTCTTACTGTAAACCATATTTCAAAGATCTTAACAAAAAATAATACACTACCAATTACTACACTCAAATGCGCTAATTGGTTGGGTTTCATTAATACAACGTTTATGTTCATTTATACAACGTTCGCCTTTCATTCATACAATGAATAATTTTCATTCATACAACGTATAAGCTGCACCCATACAACGAATAAATTTCATTCATACAACGAATAATATTCGTTAATACAACGAAAAGGCTACGTAATAGCAACGTAATTATTCGTTAATACTACGAAATGTATTCCACAAAGTGTTTCGTAAATATAACGTAAAATTACGTTGTTATAACGAAATGCTACGTTGCCTGACTTTTAATGAAGAATTTCGTTAATACAACGTAGAAATTCATCGTATTAACGAAACTTTTTCTACCAGTGCATGACTATAATTGTCTTCATAATTCCCAGAGAGAAAACTATACAAATGACAATTGTCAAAATATAATTGAAACGGTGGGAATCCTGGTGGATAGTAGTACATTTAAATGGAAACTTCAAATCGAAAATCTACAAAAAAGAAAAAAACTACGACAACCATCATATGCTCTATTTCATCTGCGCACCTCCTTATGTAGTGAAACAAGCTTACCTTTCTCTGTGTGAGTCATACCTTAGAAACGGAATAATAGATTGGGGAAAAGCAACATATTGCAAATCACTACAAAATACACAATATCGCTTAGTTAAAAATATCATGCAAGCCAGATGCGACACAAGAAATTATAGCAGCGCTGACTTCAATAACACATCTAATACACACGGAAACGGAAACGCCAATATTAACCAAAGTTCAATTACTACCAACACAAATCCCAGCATGTCAAATACTAATAACATAAAACTACCAGAAGAGAGGAATACTCAACAATATGGCTGTTTTCTTTTAGCACTGCACTGTTAGAAAAATATGTTTTTCATATGTTTCGATATAAACAAAATGTGTTTCGGGCACAATTTTTAAACACAATATATTTAAGTGCAAACATGTAATGTTCTCAAACTAACACTAAATGTTTGGAACACATATGTTAATATGTTAGAATATATTATGTTTGGGGCATGCATGTTTCATAAAAATTATATGTGTGAATGTAAACATATATAAATTTACAAATTTCGATTAAACATATATATGTTGTGATATTTTATTCAGAGAGCAAAAGAGAGAGAGAGAGAGAGAGTATAGAGAAAGAAATAGAGATAAAAACCGGGAGGGTTGACGAAAGATATCAAATTAACACAGCGAGAGAATCGAAAGAGAGCAATTTCTGTGAAACCGCTTATATGTTGTTTCGGAAACTGCTTTATGATAAGGCCAAAAATTTTATACGCTTAAGTCTAAATATTATTTAATTTAAGTCTAAATATTATTTAATTTGTGTATATTATAAAATTACTTATGTATGTTTATACTCGACCCCACGTTCTTCCTTTGTTAGAGTTTTTGAATTCCTTCCAAAATATCAAACTTTTATACCAAAACCAGTTTTTTATTACAAAATTGTTATTTTTGCAATAAAAAAATAATATTTTATCCAAAAGCTCAGTCCATTTCGTTTATATCAAGCACTGTTTCTGACTGTAAATCTTTAATAACC
Source organism: Haematobia irritans (assembly GCF_050003625.1). Taxonomy (NCBI): domain Eukaryota; kingdom Metazoa; phylum Arthropoda; class Insecta; order Diptera; family Muscidae; genus Haematobia; species Haematobia irritans. Next base: position 66,093,445 of record NC_134401.1, on the reverse strand, counting down.
CACATTTCGAAGTTTCATTATAAAAATTTAATATAGTATAAATATAAATGCGTAAATTAAAAAAAAAAAACAATTGGTGTTTGGTCGGAGCACGGATTGAACCCACGACCCTTTGCCTGTACGGCAGACATGCTAACCACTGCTCCACGTTGCCAACACATGTATGTTTCTGTTAAATAATGTTATGTTTGCATGGGCTCGTGGTCGCTGCAAACTATGCTATATAAATGTAACTTATAACGATAATTGTCTTCTGGTGACTATAACAGCTACGTAGCTCAGTGGTAGTGTGTTGGCTTACAAACTGTATGGTCCTCGGTTCGATTCTCCGTCCAGGCGAAAGGTAAAATTTAAAAAAATTATAAAATTGAATAATTTCTTCAACATTATTTGTATTACAGAAAAAGGTGCTAAGAACTAAAAAATTTCGTGGAAGTGAAAATTATGTGAGGGAATGAGCACAATCTTCTTTGGGGAAAATTCTTCCAAGCATATAATATTTTTGGGCTCAAAATGATTCCAAAAATAGAATATGTTCACATAAAACAAACATATTAATGTTTCGGCAGTATCCAATAATATATGTGCTTCCTGCAAAATATGTTTGGAACATATGTTAGAGAGGCGATTTTTTTGAGGGTGTGGATATGCTAAGCCGTGAAGGACTAAACGAAAACAGAGTACTCGTTTATCCAGGATATCTCCAAAAATATGAAACACTGTCATCAGCTGTTTAAAAACAATCACAGAAAAAAGTGAACTCTTGCATTTTTAATGTATGAAATACTCCAATTAGTAATAAATATTTACTGCTGCGATTATTTATGACACTGTACCACTTTGAATTTCATGTTTTTCGAAAAAATAGTCACGATAAATTGCTATTGTGAATCGATGAAGCGTCACTTTATCAAAATACAATCTGGCAACATCGGCGCGACTTGCACTGATGATATGTTCTGGATAGAACACCAGTGCAACGATGTTCTGGATACCCCATACAAATGTTGCATCCAGTGCAGAAAGAAAACAGCCCTAATGTCAACCACACAAAAAGACGGCTACATTAATGTAGTTTTTTTGGTGCCAATTAACCCCTTCCCTTCAGTTTTTTTGGTGCCAATTGACCCCTTTTTCCAAGCAATTGGAATTTTATACCGGTCATGGGACTGGTTGTATTTAGCCAATTGGTAGCCACTTCATGAATTTGTCTCTAGACCACAATGAACCCATCCCCTAACCGGTTCAAATGTCTCTATCACAGGGTTAATTAACACATTTCTGGCCCTTTTGCATCTATAACAGGGACAGTTCTATTTTTAGATTTTTTTTTCAGTTATATTTTCCCTCCATTTGTTCATTTTCTACCAATATCGCAAACATTTAAATTGACGTTTCAACGCTGGGTGTTCAATGGCGTTTGTGGCTGAATGCGTTAAGGCATTTTGTTATGCTGCCAGTAAACCCAGGTTCAAAACCTGGCCGGAGCGAAGTTTTTCAAATTGTAAAAATTAGATAAAATAACATAAGACAAATAAAAAAAAACATTGATAGAAATAAGAAGTAAAATTGGTGGAAAAATTTGTTTTTTTAGAACTGTCTCTCTAACATGTCTATCTGAACTGGTTAATTGGTGGGTTGAAAACAACCGGTTAAAGGATTGGTTTGTAGGTATCTATGTGGGGGTCAATTGACCCTTCCTATGACAACCCCATGTTAATTTCACCGGTCACCTAACCAGTTAAAGGACCTGTACCGGCTATATAGGACAGGTGAATCGACCGGTTTGGGACCAGTCCCAAGAACTGAAAGGTTTTTCCAAGCAATTTTAATTTTATACCGGTCATGGGACTGGTTGTATTTAGCCAATTGGTAGCCACTTCATGCATTTGTCTCTAGACCACAATGAACCCATCCCCTAACCGGTTCAAATGTCTCTATCACAGGGTTAATTAACACATTTCTGGCCCTTTTGCATCTATAACTGGGACAGTTCTATTTTTAGATTTTTTTTCAATTATATTTTCCCTACATTTGTTCATTTTTTACCAATATCACAAACATTTAAATTGACGTTGTGTGTTCAATGGCGTTTGTGGCTGAATGCGTTAAGGCGTTCTGTTATGCTGCCAGTAAACCCAGGTTCAAAACCTGGTCGGAGCGAAAAAGTTTTTCAAATTGTAAAAATTAGATAATAAGACGAATAAAAGTAAAAAACAAAATTGATAGAAATAAGAATTAAAATTGGTGGAAAATTTGTTTTTTTAGAACTGTCTCTCTAACATGTCTATTTGAACTGGTTAATTGATGGGTTGAAAACAACCGGTTAAAGGATTGGTTTGTAGGTATCTATGTGGGGGTCAATTGACCCTTCCTATGACAACCCCATGTTAATTTCACCGGTCACCTAACCAGTTAAAGGACATGTACCGGCTATAAAGGACAGGTAAAACGACCGGTTTGGGACCAGTCCGAAGAACTGAAGAATTAATACAACAAATACATCAATTTTTTTACTACTACAAACAACACAAGGCAACATAACGAAGACGTAAAACGATTTATGCGTAGCGAAAGGTTACTCAACATACAAAGTATTTACAAATTAACACTCTGCGCTGAATGTGGTGATGATCAAAATATACTCAAGCGCATTGACCATCAGCGAAACACCAGAATGAAGTAAGAAGGAAGATATACAATACCGAGCCATAAGACCAGATATGGACAGAATTCTTTGGCCATCCAATTACCCGCATAAACAAATTACCTTTAGATATATTTAATATTAATGATAAATTAAAACTGACAAAGAATTTGAAAAACTATCTACCTGATAAATAATGTATTAATTAAATCAAAGAAATGCAAAATCATTACTTTATAGTGCGTAGATCAAATAATTGAAATATTATATTATAATATTATGTTATGTTATATTATTATGTTAATGAATCAACTCTTTTCAAAACAATGTTATAATTTAGTGCAGAAAAACCTTTAAAGGTTTCGCGGGGCTGTACTAATGTGTAATGAAATACAAATTATAATCAATAAAGGAAAACAATCTTGAATCACATACTATATTTATGAGATTGTAATCTTTTGTATGTGAAACTATAAATAAACAAACTTGTAACTTGTAGAGTGCAAAGATTGCTCGAAAGCTGAACACAAGGAGGAAATTGTTTATATCCGACAGTTACACACAGAATCTAGAGTGGACTGGCCAATAGAAAAGCGTAAATATTCCATCTTGGGAAAAATTATTTCGGCAAAAGAAGAAGCTAAGAAACCTAGCAAGAAAGGAATCGCAGCCGAAAGTCCACGTATGAAATCAAACTGGGCTCAATGGGACAGTTTACTTTTGATCAATGGATCCCTGAAACGTAAAGGGAAAAGAAAAGATAGCAAGAATAGCATAAACTTGAAAATTGTACCAGATTTCAAGGTAAGGAATGTTTTGACGGAATTCCACAATGTACCTAGTGGAGATCACCAGCACCCTCAAAAAAATCGCTTCTTTAACATATGTTCCAAACATATTTTGCAGGAAGCACATATTATATTGGATACTGCCGAAACATTAATATGTTCATTTTATGTGAACATATTATATGTTTGGAAGCATTTTGAGCCCAAAAATATTATATGCTTGGAAGAATTTTCCCCAAAATATTTCACTTCCACGAAATATTTTAGTTCTTGGCACCTTTTTTTGTTATACAAATAATGTTGAAGAAATTATTCACTTTTATATTTTTTTTTTAAAATTTTACCTTTCGCCTGCACGGAGAATCGCACCGAGGACCATACAGTTTGTAAGCCAACACACTATCCTCTGGACTACGTAGCTGTTATAGCCACCAGTAGATAATTATCGTTATAAGTTACATTTATATAGCATAGTTTGTAGCGCCCACGAGCCCATGCAAACATAACATTATTTAACAGAAACATACATTTGTTTGCCACGTGGAGCAGTGGTTAGCATGTCTGCCTTGCATGCAAAGGGTCGTGGGTTCAATCCCTGCTCCGACCGAACACTTTTTTTTTTTATTTACACATTTATATTTATACTATATTAAAATTTATAATGAAACTTCGAAATGTGGGTTATTAAAGGTTTATAGTCAGTAAAAGTGCTTGATATAAACGAAATTGACTGATTTTTGGATAAAATATTATTTTTTTATTGCAAAAATAACAATTTTGTAAAAAAAACTGTTTTTGGTACAAAACTTTAAAATTTGGAAGGAATTCAAAAACTCTAACAAAAGAAGATGTCGAGTATAAACATACATAAATAATTTTATAATATAAACATAAATTTATTTAGGCGTGAATAGTTTTTTACTAGCATTTAACACCATCGCTCTAAAATGCCTTTTATTTTTCTTTAATAATTCATTTTAAAGAAAATAAACTATTTAAATTGTTTTAGCTGCAAAACTAGAACTTAATGACCGCTTTTATATTTGAAGGTGTCCGTCAACTCCTCGTGGACTACTTATTAATAAAGAGGAACTAAACTTTGTTATTATACATTTTTCTGTGTAATTTTTCACTATTTCCTCCATATTTCATTTTACTGTCCCAACTCTAAAAAGAGTATAGTGCCCTTTCGTTATTTTTATGAAGACCCCTGATTCCTTTTAACGATCCAAGAAAAAAATTGCCAAATTGCCATAATGCCAAAATGATAAACAAAACACATGTCCACACATACATAAAATGCTGCTCTCAAGGCGAAAACATATGCTGTTTGTTTTTCAAATGTCTATTCTCTTGGTTCCGAATGTCTATTCTCTTTATTCAAATTAAGTAATATTTAGACTTAAAGATATCAAATTTTTGGCCTTATCGTAAAACAGTTTTCCGAAACAACATACAAGCGGTTTCACAGAAATTGTTCTCTTTTGATTCTTTCGCTGTGTTATATTGATATCTTTTGTCAACTCTCCCGGTTTCCATCTCTATTTCTTTCTATATACTCTCTCTGTCGCTTTGAATAAAATATCACAACATATATATGTTTAGTCGAAATTTGTAAATTTATATATGTTTGCATTCACACACATGATTTTTATGAAACATTCATGCCCCAAACATAATATATTCTAACATATTAACATTGATGTCCCAAACATTTAGTGTTAGTTTAGGAACATTACATGTTTGCACTTAAATATATTGTGTTTTAAAATTGTGCCCGAAACACATTTTGTTTATATCGGAACATATGAAAAACATATTTTTCTAACAGTGTGGGAATAACCAAAACAGGCGAGAAAGTGAAGCAACGGTCCAAATGGGTTGTATGTCAAAAATCAATTTTTGAATTGCGAGAAATGCATGAAGGCGGAAGGTCCAACACGAAAAATAGAGGTCATATGCAAGAGTATAGACCAGGAGCTCCTGGACGTTGCAGGCCCTTTTCCAGTAAGTGACTCTGGAAACCGATATGTCCTTGCGGTCATGGACTACTTCAGCAAGTGGCCAGAAGTTTATGCCATTTCAAACCAAGAGGAGAAGACAATTGTGGACGTAGTCGACAAGAACTGGATATGTCGCTACGGTGTGTCGTCCGAGAAACACTCAAACCAAGGAAGAAATTTTGAATGGGCCATATTCAAAGAGATTTGTGACTCCCTTGGTATCAAGAAAACAAGGAATACGCCATTACATCCACTGTCTGATGGCATGGTAGAAAGGTTTAATCGGACTATGGAAGAACATCTTTGAAAGGTGGTGGACAACGGTCAACGGGACTGAACTCACCATGGAAGAAAACAGTAACGACATACCAAACACATTTGGTGAAGTTCACGAATCAGTGCGCAACAAAAGAAAAATGGCCAGCAATAGGTGATGGTAAATTAAGCCACCATGCAGCAAAATTCAAAGTCATCCACTGGGTTGCTAACTTTATGGCCCAATTGGTCAACCTGTAGACTACCCAAGCACGTTGTCGACTAAGCAAGGATTGTTTGTATTGTTCCAACCAGGGATCCGGATCGGGCCATTTATTTCGCTCCGCTCCCGCTCCGGAGAAAAAAGCAATCACTCCGCTCCGGGAAAAAATATTTCGCTCCGCTCCTGAGAAAATTATAGTGCTCGTCATTTATCACAAAATTGAATCAATTTGTTTGCTGGGTCAATCTGACAAATAAATGGACAAAAAAATCGAAATACAAAAAAATGAAGAAAGTCTAAAGTCGGGCGGGTCGAACTATATTATACCATTCACCACTTTGTATACCAAAATTGTTGATACATTCCGACATATACATACATACACGCAAAAAAATAATTCTTTCCTCCCAAACGAAATTTTAAACAAACAAAGTTCGTTTCTCATTTGCTTTTTGCTTTAAGGAACTTTATTTGGAAGAAAAGTATATACTTTTTGTGATAAACGTTTATTCTTTTCCAGGATCTAAAAACAATGCCATAAAGACTAACTGAAAAAAATCTTTTTTGGTGAATTGCATATTCCCTCACACCTTTTTCTGTAATACAAACAATGTAGAAGAAATTATTCGATTTTTTAAATTTTACCTTTCGCTTGGACAGAGAATCGAACCGCGGACCATGCAATTTGTAATCCAACACACTATCCACTGAGCAGAGAATGAAGCCGCCGAGTCGCGCCGCCGTTTTCAGTCGCCGCCGGCCATTTTTTTCCAGTCGACGCCGCCGCCGAATATATCGGCTCATCTCGACTCAAATTTAGCCCCCAATTAATCAAAAATATTAGTTTAAATCAAAAAACTTTATTAATAATTGCAGTAATTTTAGTCAAAATTTCAATCAATCTATCTATTTCAAAGTATTATAATAATTTTGCAAAAAATTACCTCAGAAAATTTGAATGAAATGTAAATTTGATTGTAAGATTGGTTGTACAGCTAATCTCATTACCATTCGAATAACCTCAAATTGATTTTATAATGGATAATTGTCCGCCGCCGAAGAGACTTATTTATATCGGCTTAGCCGTCAAGCCGCCGCCGCCGGATGCATAAATTTAATGTCAGCCGCCGCCGACAAAAATGGGTCGGCTTCATTCTCTGCCACTGAGCTATGTAGCTTTTATTGTCATCAATAGACAATTATCCATATAAGTTATATTTATATAGCATAGCTTGCGATTTTAACCAAATTTGGTATGCATAGTAGAGATATTACTTCTACTCCTTGTGCAAAATTTTACGTAAATCGGAAAAAACTGTGGTCTCTGTGGTCATATGAATATAAATCGGACGAAGTCTGTTCCATAATAAAAATATGGAAAATATTTACTATTAAAGTAATTTTTATGCAATTCCGTAAAAGTTTATTTATGAATTACACAGGCGAACAAAATTGAACTTTGAAAGCAGATAGCAATTTCTTACTGGCAATTTCTATAGTTAATAATAGTTGGTACAACATTTCTCAGTGAAATATTTTTAGTTCACATATAACTAAATTTATAGACATTTTCATCAAAAGTGTGTAGACAACATTTCATGAAGTTTTTGCAAATTTTATGTTAAACGTTCCATCGTTCATAAACTGATGTGCATTTACGAATATTATTCTTAGAGTATATTGTTAGCAGATGCGATGAACTAATCATAGTACAGAGATCTTTTTTGGTAAAGTGGAATGTGATCAGTGTTGCCACTAGTTAAATGTAAGCATAGTACAGAGATCTTTCTTGGTAAAGTGGAATGTGATCAGTGTTGTCAGGTTGGGGTTCCCCCCCCCCCCCAATTAAGAGATTTTTTACACGTTTAGGGAATTTTTAGGGGTAACATTTATTTGGCGGATTTTTGGGGGTAAAAAACTATCTTAGACTTTATAAGGTGGAGCAATTCTCAACAAAATTTGGAACAACTCGCATGAATTTTGAGAAAAAAAAAATGAGGGAAGTCAACCCAAGTTCCAAAATACAAGCAAGTATGCAATGGCATTCTTTTTTAAACGCATGGCATTCTTTTTTAAAAGCATATCTGATACAATTAAAAACAAATTATGAAATTGTATTGTAACAATAAATTATTGGTCTCATAATTTCACGCCTACAATTTTGGCGAATAATGTATATATTTACTGAACTTTAATTTTTAATTTTTTTTTTTATTTCTATTATTTATACATTATAAGCCGTTTTTTAATTAATTTGATTTAAAAGATATATACATTGAATTATTTTGTTTTGCCTGCTTTTTAAATTGATATAAATATTGTATTATTATACCCAAAGAAAAATTACGTTCCTCAGGAACGAAATTTTAGACAAACGAAATTTCCTTTTCTTATAAAGTATTAAAAAATAAACCCCAATTTGTGACAAGTGGTGTAATGATTTCATCTGATGATTCTTATTTACTTGAAAAGAAAATTTTTAGCATAAAAAAAAACTTATTTTGTCTAAAATTTTGTTCCTTCGAAACAAACATCTTTCAATATATATATATATATATATATATATATATATATATATATATATATATATATATATATATATATATATATATATATATATATATATATATATATATATATATATATATATATATATATATATATATATATATATATATATATATATATATATATATATATATATATATATATATATATATATATATATATATATATATATATATATATATATATATATATATATATATATATATATATATATATATATATATATATATATATATATTATATATATATTTATATTATATTATATTATATATATATTTATATATATATATATATATATATATATATATATATATATATATATATATATATATATATATATATATATATATATATATATATATATATATATATATATATATATATATATATATATATTATATATATATATATATATATATATATATATATATATATATATATATATATATATATATATATATATATATATATATATATATATATATATATATATATATATATATATATATATATATATATGTCGAAAATGGTCCGTATCGGTCCATGTTTTGGTATAGCCCCTATAAAGACTGATGTCCCGATTTTATTCTTAGACTTCTAGAATTTGTATTTTTCACCCAATTCGTCCGAAAGTGGAATTCTAGAGGTATTTGAGGAACATTAAGAAGTG